>NW_028145790.1:477500-541869 GCF_977016875.1 Pavona decussata
GTGATCACATTACTTTTTACTACAAATGAGAATAGCATTGTAACTTTATGACATTTGTTTTTTTTTTTTCTCTTTAAAAAACATTTTGCTTGAAAGTAGTCTTTTTTGAATCAAAATGAATTGTAAATAGGTTTTTTCTTGCTTGGCATATTATTATTATTATTATTATTATTATTATTATTATTATTATTATTATTGTTGTTGTTGTTGTTGTTATTATTATTATTATTATTATTATTATTATTATTATTATTATTAGTATTATTACAGTTGAACCTCTCCCCAACGGCCACCTTAGGGACAGACGAAAGTGGCCGTTGTGGAGAGGTGGCCGTTATGGGGAGGTAGGGGTGTAATATGACACCTTTTTTTTTTTTTTTCGGGAAGTACATGTTTATTGTGCCAAGTTCATGCTTACTGTAGCCTACAATGACAATGCAATCTTAAATAATATATATATAGATAAAATGCACAATAAAACGTAAATAATGTTTTGAATCAAAATGTTAACAAGACGAAACAAACAAGGTTCGCAACATTCGCTATATTATTGTAGACAATTTATGCTTACTGCAGCATATAAATGAAACACAATACGTATATCATTAAAATGGATAACGAAACGTAATGTTCCGAAGACAAATGTTGATTACTGCATCAGTTTATAAAAAAGGTTTTTACAAAAAAGTACTGTACTGGCCGTTGTCGAGAGGTTATTTTGGCAGTTGGGGACGCACTTGAGTGGCCGTTGCCGTTGTAGAGAGGTGGCCGCTGTAGAGAGGTTTAAACAAGAGCTAATGTATGGACTGTCCGCCGGGACAAAAAAAAGTGGCCGTTGTAGAGAGGTGGCCGTTGTGGAGAGGTGGCCGTTACTGGAGGTTCGACTGTATTATTATTATTATTATTATTGTTATCGCCTATTTCCTTTGATGCCCTTCTGTTTCCTGATTTCTAGGATATTCCGTCATGGGATTTTTTCTGACGATTGTCTGTTTCATTTTGGGAGTTGTGTTCAAGTACATGAAGGACATAAGTCCAGCCATACTAGCTGGTTTGAAAGATCTTGGAATAGCGATGTTGTAAGTTTTTTTTTACGATATTACTGGTCTGAGTTGTGCAAAGATGAATTATTTATCAACTGCTGCCATGTAGCTGCCAGTAACAAATTTTGTAGCAAAACTAAAATACAAATGAAAACTATCTATAAAAACCGACGTTTCGGTGCCATTATGACGTCATTGTCAAGGTGATTAAAGTGTTTTGCGAGAATTAGTGTCCACTAATTTGCATAGAGCGGTTTTCAATTGAGTGTCGAAAGTAATTTCGCGTTTGCTTTGGTTTTGCATTACTACGCTCTGTGATTGGTCAACAAAACTCGCGTCACAACCAATGGGAATCCAAACCAAAACCAATCGTACCTTGCTCGCACGCGTATTTGCTTCATATTCTGATTGGTTCGTTGTGTTTTTTACATCTGTTGCGATTGGCCAGAGTAATTACTTTGGTTTTGGCTTTACGACACTCAATTGGAGACCGCTCTATAAGGAATGCGAAAGCGCAATATGCCATTTCGATCCATTTCCGAGTTGCTTTGAACCTCATAACGAAAGCGAGGCTACGTGCCAAGCTTTTCACGTGAAAATGAATGAAAACTAATTTTCTTAAGAAAAACTATGCACGAAGCCACGCTTTCTTAACGGGCTTCAGAGCAACTCGGAAATGACCTATTACACAAATAATTTAGCTCGAACTGAGTCTCGTGGTTGGTCTTAATTGCCTTATAAATAGCATCTCATGAAACAAGCAATCGAACTTTTTGTATTTTTTTTATAATACAAAAACGCCTCAGCAGGTCCTCATGGACCTTCCCATACATGTGGTGGTAGTGCTTGCATATGGATGGTGACTGCTGTTTACAGCAGACCTACACCTTTCAAAAGTTCCATTTTTGCTCCACCCTTATAACCTGCAGCTGCATTGTTTTTCAGGGCTGGGAGCGTTGTTTTGTTGTTTGTTCTTTGTCCAACCATATAAGACATTGCAAACGATGCAGGTCCTCCCGCTGTTTGTGTCCCTCCACATGTTCGTGGGTGTGGCCGCACGTGTAACCCACATAACCCACATCACACAACATTAACAGAACATTAAAAACCATACGCAACAAGTTGTTGGCTGACGAACCGTGGTTTGCTCGGAGATACAGTTTTGCGGCTCACGAACACGGACTAACTAGTTTACCTGTACATTGAAACTGATGTCCTTGAGCTCGTTCGAGACGAACTTAATTGCGCCTTGAACGGCAAACAACCCGAACAGTATCTCTTGTTCCCTTATGCGCAAATTGAGGCTAATTCTCGGAAATCCTCGAGTGAACAAACTGTTTGATGGTGGAATCAATCAGAGTTTGTGGGTACTTCAACCTTTAGACGATCACACTCCCTCCGGCAAGTAATTCATGGTAAGGAACCATAAAGTCACCCACATAACCCTAACCCACCATATAGTCACCTTACCTTACCATGCCCCCCCCCCCCCCCACCCCCGAGACGAAAGATAATCGGTGTGCGCGAAAAATAAATGTAAAATGTTAACTTTCTTACCTCATAATTAAAGTACCGTATTTTTTTTCAGACCCACTGTTGGCATGGTAGTATTCTTGTGGCTGTTCCAAATGTTCCTGGCTCACTTCGTCTTTCGTGACAGAGATTTTCCAAACATTACCATCACTGTTGATAACAGGTATCACGTAAAACTTTCCTCTTACTTAGGATGTTTCACTACTTTTAGCCTGATAAACATTATTTGTAGTTTGCCGGTCAATTTACAAAGAAATTCAAATACACAGCCCTAATGTATGTTTTTTAATTTGTATCAAGAATAACCCAAAGGAACTTCAGGTATCCCCCTCTTCCTAACCCCCCTCCCCCCCCCCCTTCTCCCTTCTCCCTCCTCCCTCCCTTCCCCTCTCCGTGACCCCCGATCATGTTTACAAGGTACCGGTCAAGGGATAAGATGCCTTTTTAGAGGGGATAAATAAGCTGCGCCTTAAATAAGTCGAGGCTTAAACACGGACCCGACTATAGATGGAAGGAACCTTGGCCTGGGCAAGCCGCCAGTCATTTCATTGTAGACACGGAGCTGGGAACATCGCAGAGTCCGTGCGACAAGATACAATAGAATATTGACGGAATAAATTTGAAATTCGTATGCGTATTTGCCTCTTGAATAAAGGTAGGGGTTTGCCAATTTGTTTTTGCGGTTCAATTACAATTTTTTTTGTCCAAAATATTCTTTTTCAGCTTCGGTTATTTTTTCAGGACACTTTTGGCTTTATTTTTGAAATACTGATTCCGCAACGTTAACCTCCTACTTTCTCACTATATCCGCCATCCCTAATGTGACGTTAAAGCAGTGACTGTGTGACAAAGGTGGGAGGAGCTATTTCTCTCATAGTGCGGGTCCTTGTTTAACTAATTAAGTCGCAAACTTACCGTGTAAATGCTTCGAATAATTAAAATTAGGGTATGATTTTGCTAAGCCAAGCTCTTTTGCCTAGTTTAGCTCATTGGAACAAAGTTTCTGCTAAGGGAACCTTAATATTCAGACTCAAATGAAATGTTTATGGGTTAGAGACTGTTGTGAGTGTTTTGTTTACAAATACACGCAAACTCTAACTGCACAATGAACGAGAAATTTCAGTTTCAATAATGCACTGATGATTTGAGGGATTTCCTCTTCTCCAATCTGTGCAAACCTCGAAGCCATTTGCAATAACGCACGATTTTCATGTGTTATCGCTAACACTGCACTTTCTGAATGTGGTGCCATGACGTAAATGAAAATCACGTTATCGATTTTAACCAATGGGCGTGCGTGTATTTTGATAGAGAACTCAGATCGTTTATTAATCATCATCTTTCCATAGTTTTTTATCGAGACTTCGAACTGCACGTTTAACAACATACCAAAAACACAACAACGACGAAACCAAAATGTGCTTTCATATTTAACTTATTGCTTTTTTTTTCCCCAGACGGTTGTTCTCCATCATGTCGTACTTCTTTTTCTTCTACAACATTCTCCTTGGATTGTTTTCGTGCTTCTTTCGTATTTTCAAGGGAATGCTGTTGGGAGTTGTTTTTCTGTCTCGTATTGATCGAACATCTTTGATGCAGGGATTTCAGCACTGGGACCCAGGCACGTCATCTTAGCTCTTTCTTCTTCATAAATGTGTATTTTTTAGTTGCAGGACCGGGCTCTTCTCTTCTCTCCTTCCCTTACTTATCACCCAACCTTTGCTGTGTGACTTCTTTTGATTATCAAATCGGCAAAGCTAAAGCCTACTCCTCATTAGGACATAAGCAGAAGCAGCAGCAGAACCACAAACGCCGCTTAAGCAAGTAAATACGTTTGTTCGTCTCTTGCTTATACTTATGTCGCAATGTCGCAGTTTTCACTGTGAGAACGGGGGCGACAAAAGGGCAAGCACAAGCATAGGGCACTCAACCGTTTCGTCTGCCATCTTGCTTAACATCGAGAAGTGGTGTTGAAAATTTCGTCAAGAAATGGTTTTCTGCGGATGCGTTTGTCCTTATGTTGCTCACTTGCTTAGCTTTATGCTTATGTCTTATTTAAAACCAGCGTTGAAATGTTCTGCCCGTTTTGTTTTGTTGTTTCCCTCCTTTTTACCCATTCGCCGTTACCTTGGGCACGTTTAACTTCTATTGGGGTAATAACTGTAAGTCTGTATTTTGTAGTTTTGTTTCTTTTTTGTGGGTTTGTGCAATTTAGTGTGTTTTCTTTAATAGTTTGTGCAGTATTGTTACAATTATTTTACTGTCATTTCGTTAGTCAAACCGTCGTTGCCTTAAATCATGGTGGACGAGTTTGAAAGTCCCCTTGTTAACTCTACGTACGCTACAATCACAGAGTATGCTAGGGGTGCCTTCCTAAATCTTCTCAACTTTTTTCTTTTCCTTCTATTCTTTGTTTTGTACCTTGGTGTTATTAGACTGTCTTTGCACCCTGTTTTTGTTCCTCGTGTTCTTCCTCATAAAACTTGATTTTATCAACCTCTTCAATAATTCATAAGCCCATCGACCTATCAAATGGTGGATAATACATCACGTGCAGTGACTTTATATCGATAAACCTCCTCCTTATTAGTATGTGGTGTTTTATCAGCTGATAAAACACTCCTTATTGGTATGCAGTGTTTTTCTGGTATGCTAATTTCCAACGTTCACAAAAGAATAATTGTTATGAACTCTATTGACACACGCTTTTCCAGGAATGTTTTTGAAGCCGTTCAGAAAACTCGCAACACGTGTTTTATCGGATCTAAAGCCACTCGGCTGCGCCTCGTGGTTTTAAATCCCGAAAAACACTCCTGCTCGTTTATTAAATATTATATAATGACATAGGTTCAAAAGCATGGCTCATTATCGGTCATCTTCTAATTTTCTGTCGCTTATCCTGTGTAGCCTTTGTTGCGTACCTTGGTTTTATCAACGTACTCGTGGCCCACAGCCATCCCGTGATGCTCGTGTTCTGTCAGCTGCTGATCAATACAAACAAAGATCGCTGGCTCGAGGATTCCTTGCCACGAATACCATCCGCACAAGAGGGACCTTCCGAAATAAGAAGTGCTATTGGTACGTGCTTAGCTCATGAAGATATTCACTAACTAATATATCAAACACGAGACACAGTGTTTCATCACATATCAAACACCGAGAAGAGAGTTGAAAATACGACGCGTAGGGGGGTATTTTTGACGAACTTCGAGGTTTTTGATATTGTGATGAAACATTGTCACGAGTGTTTGATATAACTTCTCAAATAAACTGATTTTGAAGGAGAAATTGAGGATGCAAAAACGAGGAGTTTTTCATCAGATTTCTAAACACGTCACGGTGCATGATTTCCTTTGTCTTTGGCTTTTGAATTATTAAGGAGTTTGAGAAAAATAATTCATAAATTGTCAAGAATCTAAGCGTAATTTGATTTGCCTAAGCAGTTGCTATCCTAGTAAATGGTAAACCAGGGCCTTGCTTTTTAAAGTGTCTGCAACTGAAATTCAAATTGAAATTAACATAAAAACAAGAGTGAAAAGTAAAATGAATTAAATAAGCCTTATGTGCAATCGACCAATTTCGATCTATTAATTGGCGTCGAGGCATGCTAACGGAGAATAAAACAAAGGACATTCATTGTTCATATGTAAACCTCGTTCCAGTCTACCAAGACTTCCCAAGCCGCGGACGGAATGGGGAAGACGTACTACATACTTTAGAGCTTTGAAAGATTGGGCCATCCTGCCTAACGAGTAAAAAGACCTATGCCTAACGCGAGTTTTAAAAGGAATCTAAATACGTTTTTATGTGACTTGTATTAGGTTAGTGTGTATATTTTTATCGTAGAACCTAATTTTTATTGTTACCTATTTTTATATCTTATTCTAGGGGATTTTTAAGGTTTCTTGTTTATATACTTTTTTTAGAGGACCCCCTGAAAACCACTTTTTAGTGATGGAAGCCTCCTCTTAAAGATGTATTATTATTATAATATGATTAATTTCTTTTATTTTATTCCCCCAAAGTCTCGTAATCATGCAGGAATTTTAAAATATCGAAATTGAGCTACTATTTAAGCAATAGAGAACTTTTTCCGCGTTTACATAGCCTCATCTAAACACAAGGGGGGTTGGGAGAATTCGAGACAGTTATGCAGATAAAATACTGAACATTCGGTGAAAACTAGAAGAAATGTTCAAAATATACGATTGTGTAAGGAAAGAACTTCAAGATGAGGAGTTTATTTAAGCTGAAAATGAATGTCACTCTGCACGGTCGCTCTTGAAAGTTACGTGAATTTGCCCGATGTGGCAGCCTGACATGGCTGAGAAGTCGAATCGCTCATCGTGCCTTGTGGAGTTTTGCTGTTTAGAATCATACCACAAGTAGCGGATCCAGACTGTGAAGTTGTTGCTGGTAATAGTAATCGTAACAGTAGATTATTACGCTGAGAAAGTCTCAGAGAAAATACATTTTGCACAAATTTGACAGCCAAAACACGGCAACCGGCCGTACAAAGTTTGATTTGAAGCATTTATAGTCTGTAGCATATAGTTTTGTGTTCGCTTTCGTGTACATTTTTTGAATAAAGAATTACAGGCCCGCAAATGATCCCGGTCCGCAAATGATCCCCGGACGGGAAATGATCCCCAAATTGTACCGCAAATGATCCCCGGACCGGAAGTGATTCTAATAAAATGTACCGCAAAACGAAGGAATGTCCTGGACTCCATGTCAGTTCACGGATACATATGAGGAAAACACAAATTCCTCAGGCTTTTATAACAACAATGAAAACCGGTAAACGTACTGTATTAAAAGACAAAATTAACCTGGCAATATTTAATTTTTGGACAAAACATAAAAGCTATTGATTTTAACGTGTCAGTCTCGGAGATTATTACACCTTTGATTTGAAAATACATTTTCCTTCACAATTAGCTATTGCTTCAATATTTTAAAACTCTGTTTTAGAAATGTTAGATAAAATACTTCACTCTTTTAAAACAAAATTGAATTTTTTTCCTTGATCTAGGTCGTGCCATTAACAAACTTTATCGAAACCCTTTCGACAGTCCAACATACGCTTAGGTGGCCCAACCTCAAGCTGTGAGCGATTATCACTTGTGCAATAGCTGTCACTGCGAAAATATGACAGTTTGTATGGGAATATTTACGATCGGGTTTACGAAGTAGAAATACTGTAAAGTTCTTAATAGAAATGACATCCCTTCTGAGAACTTTACAGTATTTCTACTTCCTAGGCCCGATTATAAAGTGCGGTCACGGCGCAAGTATGGGAAAACATTCCCATACTTGCGCCGTGACCGCTATTGCACAAGAGACCGTCACAAGATGATCATCGCTCACAGCTTGAGCTGGGACTACCTGTGCACGTGGGATTTTTTTTCTTTTTTTTGGAGGCGTGAGAACAAGGAAACAATCCTCTCTTGCGAAAGCGACAGCTATTTGGAGTGAACAGAGCTCATAATTTAAACCAGGTTACTGTGGGAAAATGGCGCGGTTGAGTTTGCTGTTTCCCCTTGCGCTTTTCGTACAATTCGTACCCAATTTTGGCGTTGTAATCGTACAAGTTAAAAATATACATGTATATTCCAGTTTATAGGACAATTGATTTTCTTTTTATTTGCACATAGCAGCTGCAATGTAATTTTTAAACTAAAAAAATTTGCATGCAAAGCGTTTAAATAAAATGATTGTTACGTTATAAGAAAAAAAAATGAAGTGTGTAAAGTTTAAATACAATGTCCAAATTCCCGAGTCCATCCCATTCTATAATTATTGATGAGGCGACGAAATCCGGTCGGGGATCATTTGCGGTCCAATTTGGGGATCATTTCCCGTCCGGGGATCATTTGCGGTCCAATTTGGGGATCATTTCCGGTCCGGGGATCATTTGCGGGCCTGTACAATTGTAAGAATGTCTTTTAGAGAATTTTATCGTGGTACTCAGATGCAAAAATTACCTTGAAAAACGTTTACTGCGTATTTGTTGCATATTTTGTCGTCTTCACTTGAGCTCCCTCGACGAGGTCGTCTAGCGAGGCAGGCAAAGCGATGTGGTTCTTCTTTCTTTTGCTTTTTCTCCCTCGGGCTCAGGGGGGAGGAGATAGGCAAACCCCGATCAAAATTTTGGGAAACCTTTCTCCATTTCCTTAACAGTTGTACTTGAAATTACCATGCGAGTCTTGCGAAAGCTTTGAAATGTTTCAAATTGTGCCGGGAGACACAGAAAGCGTGTTGTCACAACCGTGTTTACATACTCTCATCTAAACACACCTATCGACCAATGACAGCGCGCGTACTATCTCAAATATTTTATAAAATGCCATTGAATCTGCGGATCGATGAATATAAATTGCGTCACACTTTCACTAAGTGTTTTACTTACAGAAACCAATGGGCTACTTGCAGGTACGAGGCAAATTAGCAGTTACGGCAGTACAGGTAGGTTGCAAAGGATCATCTTCCAAATTGGCCAGGCCGAATCACGTATAAGCTTTCAAGGTTTTTTTTTTTATTATTTGTAACTTCATTTAAATTACGTTATTATGTCTTTACAATTTCTTTGTGTGGATAAATGATTATAAGAAATAAAAATAAATAAATTTGAAAAAAATATGCAAAGTAATTTGAAACTTCAAGAGGGTGACAACAAACAACCTAAGGTATGCCAGAGTCGACTATAATTGCATCAGTTAAATTCAAAAGTTCCAAAAAAATTTTTGTAGGGGTGATAAACCACATCATAAATATCAGTGGGTAAAATTTTTTCCTGATTTTTGATCGGATATGATCAGATTAAATGTAATGATTTGATTCAATGAATATTGATAGAAGTGATATCATTTCATTGGTTGAAGGACAAATACTTTATAAATCAATGATAAACTTGTTTAGTGGTTGGAAAGCTGTTAGATTGATTAACGAAAGCAATAAGCAGGTTTGGACGGTTTGCTTTGTCATTTGCCGAGTTTTGGCGTAAAAAATCTCTCCACGTCAGGAGAGCTTGCTTGCCGACTGTTCAATGTGATGTACTGTTTGAAGTGCAAACCTGAAGCAAGTCCTAATTTTAGTTTTTTTTTTTTCTCTCTTCCTTTAGTGTACAGTGGTGAAGCTCGTCTCCCGCGCCTGTCTCACAAAGCATTCAACCGCTGGCATGTTGCTGTGACTCTGCTTCGTAACCCGTCTCTCATCAAGTATCGTAAGCAGGGTGTTGTAAGACCTGTTGTAGACTTGCAGGGAAGCATCAACGATGACATAAGCACACTGATTTAAATGACAAGTTGGAGTAGGCTTTAAAGCCTACGGACAAACTTGGCCATCACCCCTTTTCTCCAAAGAGAACCTAAACTAAGATAAGAAACGTTCCAAACGCATGTTTGAAACGATTTAAAAGTGAGATAATTGGGGAAAGGACTGCTGACTATAAGCGAACAAATGCGTTGAGACGTCTGCCAAATAAGAGGTTAAGGTGGAACTTTTCTCATTCGGCTGCCAAAACTAAAATGTACTTTAAAATGGCACTATCGATTGCTTGATACATACATATTATTGATTAAAATGATTTTGCTGAATGTGATAATATATTATAATTAAATATTGATATATAATTGATTATGATTGGTGGTTAGAAAAACCTGTTTGACGACCTGTTGTCTTGTACATTGACCAGTGGAAGTAGTCCTTGTGTTTGCTTTGTCGGGTGCTGAACTTGGTCCATGAAACAAGTGCAATATCTTGTAATCAGTCCAAACTTCCCCACCACTCCAACAGCTCACCCCCTCCCCTACAGCAAATGTTGGCAGAAATGTAGCACTGATTGCAAGGAGGGAGATGAGTGTTTTGAGGACGAATAGGAAAAGCGTCCAAGACGTCAAAAAACTCACTTTTGTCTAAATGACTCAAGCGTTATATGCAAAAAAAAAAAAAAAGAGAGAAAAATAACATTTACTCTATAGAAGTGTTAAGGCTGTAAAAGACATTGAGTATGTTATAACTATAGAAGGTAAAATAACAGATGCTTTAATATATATAATGATTTAATATAATGTTTGTTAAAGAAAGAGGTGTATTAAAGGCTTGCTAGTATTGACATTGTAAGAGATCTGTTTATGATTCGGGTAGTGTCATGGTTTGCAAGATTTTTCAGTGAATAATCCGTGTTTGGTTTTTGGTTTTTTAGTATGACAGCGTAAAAGGTACGGGGGGGGAGGGGAGGGTGTAAACGATTTTCCGAAAAATGACCAGTTGTAAAATTTTTGGGAACACTGAATTTCAGCCAAGGGCACTATCAAACAGTATAGTAGCTGGCTGAAATAAGGTGTTTATTTCTTATATGACCTACACAATAATTTGTACTGTTGTAAGCGCATATAGTGCATGTTTCTACTTTGTTACGGTTTTTTCAGTAAAATTTCTTGCCTTTGCAGTGACGTTTGACGGATTTGCCCAATAAGAATAAATTGTCATGCATGTTTTTTAACAGGGAACTTATGCAGCGACGACGGGAACGCCGACAAAACGTCACTTGAAAATCTAACTCCAGGCTATTTCAACTACGTCGCGATTATTCCAATAGATCCTTCACCAAAATGGCGGCCGAAAATTCAAATAAGTTAAAATTAAAAACGTATACCAGCACTAGAAAGAGCACTTTTACTTTAGTAACCCTGTAAGTTTCAGCATATCGGGTGTAATATCAGCTAAGAAAATGTAAGTTGAAAAATGAAAAAATTTACAGACGTTTGCATGACGTATACCCCCAGTCATACAAACGTCTGTAAATTTGTCAAATTTCATCTTACATTTCATAAGCTGATATAACACCTAATATGCTGAAACTTTGCAAGGTTACCAAAGTAAAGGTGCTCTTTCCAGTGCTGGTATCAGTTTTCCATTCAGTTCAATTTTAACTCATTCAAATCTGTTGCCGCCATTTTCGAGAAGGCTCTATTCATTCAAATTATACAATGTGGCCGAACAAATCCAGGAACTAAATTGGTAGGAACGGCCTTCAAGTTGAGCCGGACAGAAAATGAAAAAATTACGGTTTTGTTCTTACATTCTCTACATAACCTTGAATTTTGTCATTTCACGTTGTTGTTTATGATTGCAGTGGATGGTAAAGAAATGTACGAAAATTTAAAGGCGGTTGCCGGGCGATTCTTTTTTCATGAAACCAATACTTAGCGGCGTTGTTGTTGCAGTCGCCGTGGTCTCTGCATAAGTTCCCTAATATGTTTTTATAAAAACGTTAAACGTTTCTTAAAACATCCTTTAATTTGTAGACTGGAATCAGTGCCTCTTTTTAGTCTAAAAACTGATCCATCCATACTCTGAATGGTCTCAGGTTTTTGTTTGCTATCGTATTTTTTGTGTATGAGTGCCGGTTGCAGTTGCTTTCATACATCGTTGGATTTTTCCTACTTTTGTAGCAAGTCTTTTGTTGTTGTTTTCTCAGTTGATATGTTGTTTTAAGGTCCTATTTACACGAGTTGAAGACGCAATTAAAGAGGTGACTGATTACAGTAGATGCATTATTGTTACAAATATACTGACAGTTTATCAGGATACTTGGTTCGTTAGAAGTGTCAAGTAGGACATTTCGTATAAACCTTTTTTGAGCCTATAAAATAGATATTTGTATCAGGTGAAAGTTGATGTTCTTAAATTTCATTAAGTTGTTAACAAGGTTCATCTTGAGCTGCACAATGTTTTTCCTTAATATAGAGAATTAGTTGGAAAGGTATCATTAAAGTACCGTTAAAAAGAAGAAAAATGATGTCTCATTCATGATCCCTCAGATTAAAACAAATTAACATTGGTATTAATCTACTAGTGTTCTATCGCGAATGCTATTCTCTTGATGGCTACGCTACTTACTATCTATTCTGTTGTAGGTGGTGAGAAGCCTAACAGCGTTCGGTTGTCAACAAAATCGAGGCCGCTTCTTCGCGTTTTCGAAGTGTCTGTGAAGGGGATTAAAAGAATTTGTTGTTTAATTTTGAACAACTTACTCTCACGCAATGAAAATTTCGAGCGCATAATCTAATTGAAATAAGAGAAAAGATAGATCCTCTACAAGAATGCTGTTTAGCAAGAGAAATTCTCCGCTAATCGTCCAGAAAACTATGTCCTGCGCTTCCCCTAAGCTCAATGGACCTTAGGGGCCTCAAGAAACCACCACGTCAACACCAACAGAAATGTCACTTGAAAATATAAGTTCGCGTTACTTGTACTACTTCGTGATTATGCCAATTCGTTCAACCTTTACAATGTGGCCGAACTATCCAGTAACAGAACATGTGGAAACGGCGTTCAAGTTGAGACAGAGAATGAAAAACATACTGTCATGTGTTAAAAAGGCAGTTTGGTCCCGTTTATGCTCGCCTACCAGAGCTACCCTGGGCGACCCGACTTTTCCTACATTTCCTTACAAAACTTGGCGAACGGTTTACATGAGAAACAAGAGGTTGGCTCGGCTAAAAGTAAAGGGTGACACGCCTAGCCGGGTCACCCTTTTGCTATGGTCGGGTCACCCTCCTAGCCAGGCCAACTTTTCTCCAAGGCGAGACAATCAGAGCATGCGTGAGCGCTGTTGGCTCGGGCAAAGGTGTCAACTTTTTTCTCATATAAACGCTCGCTGAAGTTGACTCGGCTGGGAGGGGACACCCTTTCCCGGGACAACTTTTCTCCATATAAACGGGGCCTTAGACTACCCGGCTTGCATATATGCTAGTATGCGAGACAACCTTTCTCCATGGGAACACTACTGATTAGGGATAACTCTCCAATGCCCTGGACAACGTATCGCTGGTTTCCAAAAGCGCCAACTCGACGTACTTGTGAAATCGAAATTAAATTTACTTTTTCCAGAGAAAAGAATGTTTCCTTTTGAATACCAGTCTATTTCGCTAAATGAATTTTTTGTTGCAGAAGGCAGTTGTTACAGATATTTTCTAATTTGACCGAAGTTGCCCGTAATCGAGGAAGATAGTTTACTAGGAGGGGAATATGTAAAGATACATGCAAGCGATGGTTCCCTTGCGTTTCTGTTGCCTTGTTTCTGTCCGGTCCTGTGCTGTGCGCCTTTGTCTACAGCCAGTTCATTTATTTGATGTATCTGCAGCCGAAACAGATTGACGGCTAAGAGGGAAAGACGCTTTTATTATATAGAAAGGAGTGTTTCACAGGAAAATTCGCCACTCTTAAAATTCGTACGCCGAGTAGCGTATTATCCAGATCCTCACTAGTGAGGATATCGATGACGTCATTTCCTGCTTTTTCACAGTTGTTTGTGCAAACAGTCAGTAAAACACTGGTGTCTATACAACAAATTAAAAAGAAAAATACACGGTGGCTTGAAGGTATAAATTTTATTTTCTAGTGTTAAGAAACAATATTTAACCACTCGAAAATAAAATTTATATCTTAACACCGCCGTATAATATCCTCTATAAATTAGAAACAAGGCAATGGCTTCCTGGTATTAAACATGCACACAGGAGCAGTCGGGAGGGGTTCCAGAACGTTAATTCACTGACGTTACTCGGAAAATGGTCGAACGGACGTAGAATTGTGGCTGATCCAAATACATCCAACGTTACTCACAAACTTGATATGAAAGGTGGCCAAAAAACAATCGACATCTTTCATAAATGGCGGTCGATAAATTAATATTCTTTATTTTAATGAAAATCAGCCTTACTAGCCTTGTTACCATGTGTAAAATTCTACAGAATGTTTCCTCTAAAACTGAGGTTAAAGTGAGGCTAATAATAATAATAATAATAATAATAATAATAATAATAATAATAATAATAATAATAATAATAATAATTTATTAATAATACTTCTATACTTCTATTGCGAAGATAAACAAATAATTTGATCAAATGCGCATTACAATATGTTACATTTTACAAGAACAAGCAAATGGGTCACGTGACCTAAAGGCGGGAATTAATAAGAGTCACAGGACATCCATCCGCAACAAAGAGCTAGGCTCCTCAGCCCTGGCATAATTTTCTTTGTTTAGTATCGCAAATATGGGGTTTGCAACAGACTTTTATATGACCTCTCAGGTTTTCTACTAAATATGGCTCGTGAAAATGTTGTTTAAATGAAGAAAAATAAAAAAAAGAAAATGTATTTTTTTGCGTGACGTCCGGTCTGATGAGAAGATCCATAGACTAATCGCCACTGAAGGGGAAAGCTACTAAATTTTTCAACTACATTTATAGTTTTTTCATTATACAGACACAATTAACTTAGCTTATCAGTCCATCAGCCGAACATAATTCGAATACATGCCAAAATTTAATTCAGTGGTTTGCAGGATATAATTCGGAATGCGAAAATGTAATGCAAAATGACAGGACGTGATGTAAAATGTCAAAACTTAATTCGACTATCGAAAACATAATGTTACATGCCAGAACATAATTTAAGGGGGCAATACACCTAAATTTGAATGAAATTTGGAGAGGTTTTAAGAAGGGATAGAGGAAAGAAAAGGAATTTTTGGAACGCTAACAGACAGTTGATACCCACTCAAGAGCACCCCAGGTTGCTAGTGGACTAACTTGGTATCCGTCTATTAATTATTACTACAAATTCCAATTTTAAAACTTCACTAAATCTCCAATATTTCTTATTTCTCTTAGTTTTACCAATCTTTCTAGAAAAACTACTCCTCCCAAATATACCCAAAAATTCACAAAATACCCCACAACGCAGATTCACGATATGATGATAGGGTTCATGGATTTCTTGAAACGCGAACGAGATATTTCCATTAAAGCCTTGTCAAGTGGCAGAAAAATGGAGTTCAGGTGTAACTCCCCCTTAACGGCTTGCAGGAAAATATTGGAAAATCGAAAATGTAATGCAAAATTCCTAAACATAACTCATCGGCTAACGACATTGAATTCAATTCTTGGTTTTCACATGACATCATAAAAAATTGAAATTCATAACTAAACACAATTTTGGGTTTTTATCTTCATCACATATAAGAAAATCTAAATTTCCATCGGCTTGCTTGTTTTCAGCAGGATAGCATTCTTTGTTTTGAAAATAGGGCAGTTTGAATTTTCGATTTTTGCGCAGTGCGTGACAGAAAGATTGCTGCTCTCAACATGTCACGTACATGAAAACATCGATTCGCCTCGTGTTTTTTTTTTAGGTCTGATCAGCTAACATGTAATAGAAGCGTTAATGTCAATGTGTGAAAGTTCAGCAGAGAGAAGAAAGGCTTTGAAATAGCCAAGGTAAACTCCAGATGTTTTTGCTGGTTTCCGGCCGCCATGTTGGTGCCCATCAGACGGGGCACCAACATGGCGTCCCATACTAAACTCTGTAATTTTCCGTGGTATATTTTCTCGAATAACTCGATTAGGAGATATCGCACAGCCCTGTGGCTTGCACACGTTGTTTATGTATCACTCTTCTACAACATATCAATTTCTTGAATTTATCTATTGAATGGTTGAGGATTTTATTTTTTCACTTGCGTGACGATGTGTGAGGTGAAAACCACCCATAGAGCATCATAACAGTATTTGTATTGGAATAATAATGAGAAAAAAAGATGGCCCCCTGAGAATCTGGTCACGTGGCACCGAGGGCTTCATTCCGATTCATGGAAGGAATGGGTGGGACCCTGGGAATGAGTTTGCGTGCAATAGTGTTGTGACTCCACAAAGACGTCACGCGAGTACAGTTTCAGTTCCTTCCGGGGCTTTTCTGGGAAATCGATTGATCAGTCTCAACCCCAAAATGGCGGAGGTTTCAGCAACTAACTCTCCCACTGCTTCCGATGCAACGTAAGTACATGTAACTAAAACTTTGATTCCTGATGTCAGCTGTTTGGCTATGCATATTTTCACAATATTTCTTTGTAAGCTTGCACTATTTTTTATACTCTGCATGCTAAGATGAATTCAATAATAACGCCCGAAGTGCTCAACTAATGAGCCATGCAGCTGGTTCTCGAGCTCGGATAGGGAAATTTGTTACGGAAAATTTAAATGGTATTGCATAAAAAAGGTAACTTTTATTGTCACTGAACATGCCTAACGTTCTTCGGTCTCGGGTGGTCGACTTGCAACCTTTTACCAAACAATCGAACAAACGACAGAAGAATAGCAGCTGCTACACAGGTAAGTCTTAAAGGGGAACTCCGGGGTAAAAATGACCTATTTTCCTTTGTTTGGCCTTTGATCGATGTTTCATTTTTTAACAAGATCTTCACCTGGCGGTTTATTTCAACGTAGATATTTAATAACTTTATATACACGTAAAAAATGCAAATAGATTTCCGCCATCGTGGAATTGGATCGTCTGTTAATAGATAGTGGTCAGTGCATCGTTTGGTGACGTCAGAACGTCAAACGTAATCTGATCTTTGCGCGTCTTCCAGTTGTGTATAACATTTAGAGAGCTTTTCAGGTTTGTCGGTGTGGTGTAAGTTAGTAAATTACTGTGCTTTGATGGCGAAATTTGGGTCCGATTCGGATAATTTCGACGAGGAGTGAGACATCCAAAGGTTCACTATCCAGCCGTATCAGTTTGAGCCAAGGAGAGATTCGGGTGAAGCAGACAGCAATCCAGAGGATCAAGCAACAAATCCTCGATTGCAAAATTTAGACTGGTATGTATTGGTCGTGTAAACTTTCGATGTATCTTCAGCGATAGTTTCATGACCTTTATCTAAATAAAATGATCTTATCTGTGTCTTTTGCATTTGTGTATTTCTCCCTGCTTTCTTGCCGGGTAGCTACGGTAACTAAGTTTTAATTATTTAGTGTACTGGTCCTGACGTTAATCCTTTTGAGAGTTATAAAATAGTGCAATCCATAGACCGTGTTGTTTAGTGACTCGCTTTCTTTGGCTTAACGCAAATCAAAACATAAGAAAAGATAAAACTTGACAGCAAGGCGCTATGTTCCTACAATGCTTTGAAATGTATATGTAACCAATTTACTGTACGATTTGCTAGGATGCTGGTGAAATTGTAAATGGTCACCAATGCTTCGCCGCCCAGGTTCTCGTCCGTACATTTCAACAAATGGGTTTTTAAGCACCCTTTTCGTCTTCCGATTTTGGAAAATTTGAAGTTTGGTTTCATTATTTAGGTGTACTTGTGAGAATTGCCAAATCAAGGGAAGAGTGGAGTCGTGCGTGTGTTGTCAAGAAATTGAAGCTGTCAACAATAAACTTATCGAGGCTGTGACAAGTGGTGAATGCGAAGAAAAACCCTCTTGCATCACCCAACATCCCGGGTTTCACCCAGTCTGCATAAATAGATGGGTCCTGCAGACAGCTTGGTATCAGTACAAGCAACAGTATAAACATCCATATGACGGGCGAGAAGATAAACTTTTTGGACATATAGCTTATAGACAATTGACTCGATGGTGCTGGGGAATTTTAGGTAAGGAGATTAGGGTAGTTCTTCCATCCTGTGCAGTCATGTGCATTCGGAATTTTTATCCTCCAACTGGACTAGAGGACGACTTTGTTTTTGAAGGATTTCTTTATGCAGATGAATAATCTGTCTAAATGGGGTTTTCTAATGGATTTTACTTTGCTAGCTGTGCACATCACTGGTCAAGACTGTCTCAATAATTGTTATTATAGGTTTTATACCTTTCACTTCTATGACACCGATTTAATTCCATATTGATTAACATGGCTGGCATTTTGCACATTATATACATGTGCTTTAATTTGTTTACTAATAAGAAATGGAACTTGTAAAATTCATAAGTTGTTGATTATATTAGAGAATGACCTCAGCTAACTGACCACCAAATTTCAACATGAGGTCACATTTCAACTTGGAATCCACAAATTACATCGGCCCCGAACAAAATTATACTGCTCATTTGTAGTGTTGATCTATAGCTACCTGTAAATATTTTAGACTGAAAAGGATTATTATTTTAGTAGCTCTATTAGGTTAATAGAAAAGCTAAGTGGAACTGTCAAGACATCTTTGTTTGATAGCTTTAAAAGAAAAAGTAAACTGTGAATTTCTCTGTTTTTTCTTTATGCATAAATAATTAACCCTTTCACTCCCACTTTCTGATAATGTATTCTCCTGACTGTTCGCCAAATATGTACATTTCTTTTAAAAGATGTTTGCAGAATTTGGTGTTATAGCAGACATTATAATCCATCAAATATTTTCGCTCGTGCGCGATTGGTCTAAACGCCTCACGTGACCGAATATACCCCAGCTAAAACTTGGGGAATATCCGAGGATATTCCCCAAGTGATATTCCCCAATTTAAAAAACTTCAAGGAGCGTCAAGTTTGCAATTAAAATGAATGTCAAGATGGGAGAACGGTTTGCTTTTGTGGCAAAAAAGGAGATAAACCTGCTGGTCGATAAACCAGTACCAGAAAACAACATACGCTCTAAACGTTTTTGACGGTAAGCTGTTCGTAAACGAAATGTTGAAATACTAAAGCTCGTATTTGCGACATTTTCTCTTGATTTGAGCTCTGTTTAACAGTCCTTGAAATAAAAATGTGGTAAAACTGAAAAATATGAAAGGCGAAAAGTTTTAGCCCATCTCATTTAAGAGCATTTATGGTTTTCTTTCAGTCTGGCGAAATGAGAAAGCCATCAACAAGCTATTAAACGAGTTAAATTAATAAGCTCAAAGCTCGCTCACACGACGGCAAATATTACAGTTGTAATTCAATGAGAGCAATTCGTGCTGGCCTGGATATAAGGAATTTAAATAACGAAAACATAAATTTCAATACCATTACTGACAGAGTTCAAGCCGGTAAATGATGCTATCAGTGTTTGCAGATGTTTGCAGAATTTGGTGTTATATCAGACATATCACCTAGTTGATAATTTTCTTTATTCTCATCACCTGTCTCAATGACAATGTATTGATAATGTAAGGTGAACTGTGATATCAATCACTCCTGGGAAAATGGGTTGTCCTCATTTTCAGCAGCAAGAAGTTCTGCAACAGCCTAGTAGGAAAAATGAAATGACATGTTTCCGTTCAAGTTTAGAGTATATTTTATATGTCTACTAGGAAGATAGACTAATTTTCACTTGACCTACAGCTTAGAGTCAAAACGGCTCAGACAAAACAACATGCTTCTTTTCATTTCATTGAGACTGTCGATTACACTGTGAAATGACCCCGCAAGGCTAACCAAGAATGCAAAGGTAACGCAATACTCCAAAATAATTACACACTCGCTGACTCGACTAACGTTGTTTGGGGTAAAAATAGAAATTACTCCTTATGAATAAGAAGATCCTTTTACCAAACAAATATAAAAAAGAGCAAGAGCATTCTTTATTTAAACTTTAATATGAAATCAACACAGTGAAAAATCAGAAGTGTTGTTACTGCTTGGTGGACTCCGATAATAAAATTTAACAATTACAACTTCGGTTGATTCCTAAGGTCGGTCTCTCATTAATTTACCAAAATTCTGCGTTAAATACAAATACAAGTAAGTTATTAATCGTCTACTAATTTCTTGATGTCTTTGCCGTTTGAGGCGAAGTTCGCTTGATAGTCGCGGTTTCTTCGCCTCGTGATCATGGCTGTATTTGAACACGGATGGTATAGCGTCGTCTCTCAATTGCCGTTTGCCTTTCTCGCCAGTTAATTGTGCTCGGAGATCCAGCTCGAAACAGCTTGGGAGGAAATGCTCACTGCAAACATAACTGTTTTCTAGTGGAGGCATATCTGATCATGAGCGTCTTATCCTCTCCAGCCATGCCTTCGTCCGATGGTCTTGGGGAATTACATGATAACCTACGGTGTTCCCTCTCCTCTTTGTCTTCTCTGAATGATTGTTACAATCGGGAACAGAACAGCTCACCATTTTTAGCTAACCATACACAGTTTAAAGCCAGCAAATCAACTGACACCCCAAAACACGCGTTTCAAAATTTGAATACAACCTATTTTATAGAACCGTGGTAGCAGTGTTTGTGAAGGATTTATGAATCTCTTTGACGATACTACGTCACAACTTACTGCTGACCAGTTAGTCGCGGCTCAAAATTTTCCAAGATGGCGGAAATCTATTTGCATTTTTTACTCGTCTTTCTGGTAAAATATCCGAGTTGAAATAAGCCGCCAGGTAAAGAACTTGTCAAAAACTGAAACTTGGATGAGAGGCCAAACAAAGGAAAATTGTTCATTTTTACCCCGGAGTTCCCCTTTAATTAAAGCAATCATGTTGCATGCTTACGAGAGCTCAGGCGAGTTGGAAATGAAACAGACTTTCAAAGCCTTGCGTCTTTTTGTTCATGATCTTTTGTGGTAAAAAACCCATGGCAAGCCGTATGCCTTAGCAACCGATTTTGTCATGCAAAATTTTCCTCGATCGTTGCAGGAGGCCTATTGTTTACGGGAGTGCTGTTGACAGTTTAAAACCACATTTTGGGTGCAATACGAGTCTCACGCGTTGTAAAACGTTTTCAACAATCAACATTCACTCACTGTGTGCAGTGAAATATTTCCGGTTCAGTCAAAAACCTCCGAACAATTGAAAAATCCAGAGAAAAAGACCGGGGGAAAAGGTGGGCGGGGGGGAGGGGGGGCTTTAGTGGATGAATTTTTTGTTTACTCCCATTTGCCTGCATCAATTTTTTTCGACGTGGAAGTTCAGCACAATTTTTTTTTCTGCAGAGCTTCTTTTAATATTAAAGGCATGTAAAGCTTACGAGTCACACAGTTTAATTACAGTACCGCTGAAGATGACAGTCTCTTTGTAGTCTCGATTTTCGCCAAATTTGAGTATCGTGATTATCGAGAAAGAAATGAGGTACTAAAGCCATATCGCACCTCATGACTCGAGGGACGTTTTCTCACTTGTCAAGGAAACTCGCCTTCTTTGTGTTGGTTGATACCATTCTTTACAGTTGAACGCAAAGGCGAAAAGCATGAGAAGTTACATGCAATAAGGCGATATAGTACGTAAAATAAGTAGAAAATTAGCTTGCCAAAAAATAAACTCTAAATTTGCATCGTAGAGACGATGGGCAAATGCATCGTTAATGTTATATGGTTCATTGGTTTAGGACCATTTAGCGCGCCATTAAGATTGGTGGGAAAATGAAAACCTTTAGTAAAAATTGTCATTTTTTCCGTTTGCGACGGTCAATGTCTAGTCAGGTTCCTGGAGAGATCACAAGAGTTTTCGTTTCCAGTTAAAGGCCGAGTTTCACGGTTAAGCGCATGCGCGAGATGACCGGGCAAGAATAAGTTGTACGGGTCGACACTAAATTCGATGCGAGCTTGTGGTTGAACAATCTGTTGAAATCGCGCCCGAATTTGGATCATCCGCCCTTCATTCTTCACTTTTTATAATCTTTGTTGCTTGTTGTAAATATAAGTTCAATTTTTGTAAGGTTAAAAGTGTTTTAGCATCCAAAAACGACATTTAGTCGATAGATCGTCAAAGGAGACGTCGCGGCCAACCGGCGACGGGACTGTCTCTGGACTCTCTTGAAGCACAGATCAAGCGGACAGAGTGGAGTGCCCTCAGTGGATGTAGAAATCCTGTGTGGTTAACAAGATACGTCCACCATATGTGGAAAATTGGTAAAGGGATAAATCAGTTTAAAGTAAACAACGATTTTGCGGCACATCTGCTTTCGCTGGAAATGGCAAAGGTCACTGACTGGCTTTGGATGAACTCGCGAGAATTTTCTAGCTTTCAATCGTACTGTTTGTTCATTTGGAAGTCAACTGTCAAAAACGAAGAATTCGACGGACAAACAGCATCAAACATCAGTGTTTTGCCCTGGATGGAAAACAATTTACAACATCGAGACGCGAAGCGAATAAATATCTGATCAAATGTGCGAGTTTATAGTTGTAGTCGTCTATTACTGCTATTAGCGGGCTCGAATAGCGGGCAGTAGAAAAAAACAACAACAAACTTGCGGCAAACTACACAATCTTCTGTAAGGTATTCATTTATCTATAAAATTATGGTCATTGCGAATGGCAAACGCAGGTTTGATTTGCCACCATGGCAGAGATTTCTCAAATGCATTTCAGCACCTCGAAAGGACGCTCCGAGTGTTGTTGTTACTAAACGGTCGCATCGCTTCTTGAAGCTTGCAGTTTTCTCGTTCTTCGCCTTCTCGCTGGTCTAATAAAATCAGGTTATCGAACGAACACACTATAGTAAGTTAATCACTGAACGCTGATGAAATACTGGTTTGAGGGAGCTTCTCGGCTTTTCGAACCGCGTGTAATAAAAAAAGGTCGATGCCGTGAGATATCGACAATGTACTAAAATAAAACCGTATACGTTCGCATAAGTTCATAAGTTCTGGCATTTCTTGAATATCATGGGACATGCACGAAGCAGCGCTGCAAAAATCCTGATGTATTTTACATGGACAGCCTTTTTGTTTCTTTCTGAAGCGTGGCCGAAACACTGGCCGGTCAGTTTTATTTTTACGCCAGCAAGTTATAAGACTTGCCTGCCGTATCCCGCCGGTGTTTACTCGCTTCTAATTGGTCCAAAAACAATTGGCTTGACAGCGCTTACGCTATCGCTCGCACATGCGCCGAACCGTGAAACTCTCCCTTTAACTGACTGTGCGTTTCCAAGCCAAGCTTTCTAGTCACAAAGACTTCATTGCTTTGCAGCAAGCTCGATCTAGACATTACACGCCCAAAGGAGGGGGGGGGGGGGGGGGTACTTGGGTTAAGTTTTGCTGGGTATGTGCCGCTGGCCTCTCAGAGCCCCTGCCCCATTATAGTCTATTTTGGGGCCAGTTATAGACCCCATCTTAGTCACTTTTTGTGAAAATGTAATTTTCGCGATCCCAACTAAGTCACTTTCTATTTATGCATCTACTTTCAAGAACGGAATGTAATGCGAGGTGATTGTTACATTTAATAAACAACAACTTTCTGAACGTTTTAACCGAGACCATTTTGAATCCCTACTTAATAGAATTTTCTCACCCCAAAAATCCGAAAATGTGCGACCCCATTGTAGTAACTCTATTGAAAATGCGACCCCATTCTAGTCAATCCAGTCGTGAAAATGCGACCCAGCGGCACATCCCCATTAGCCTCTTATAAGGAAGTAACCCCCCCCCCCCCCCGGGATTACACGAGACTGAAATTGATTCTTTACTATACTGTTGACAGTTTATATTGCTGCTTCCAAACTCAGGAATTCGATCATAGCAACCGTCACTCAACCTAATTAGTTTTAACACCTTCTCGTGCTACTGATCTTTTGCATGTGATGTCTGATGGCAGCCATGTTGGTGGAGAGGAACAATAACATTTTTCTCCTCTGGGAGTTGATGTATAAAACTGCTTTTTTTGCAAATTATGCGAGCAAGTTTTCTTTTGTTCTGTCCACCAACATGTAGGCAATGTAAACCACCTATACATGACAGGAAATTCTACCTTTTTTGTTGAATCTCCTGCAAGTACAAAGGCTTTTCATTTTCACTGGTGACTTAATAAAGTGACTGAATCCACTTTATAATTTCACACCACAAAGAGGGATTCGTTTTCCCGGGGCAGCTAATGGGCTTGAAGGGGGTATAATTACATGTATGTAGCCTTTTAGTTGGGATCGGTTATCTGGCCTCCAGATTTGACTCCGTTTTCGAAATATTTTGCATTAAAAGTGATTCATTCTTGAAATAGGCATCTTTTATGTCCAGCCGTCGATATGATAATAACTCTAGCATGTGCAGCCTTTAATGACATGCTCAGCTATTTATGTTTTTCAAACATAATTATTTTGTGAACAACAACAACAACAACAACAGCAAAGCCTGAAAAAAGGGATTTGTTTACCCACGGAGCGCCAGTTAAAGGGCTCTAGTACAGTAACTTGTTTTATTGGTGCCGGTGTGCCCAGATGGCACAAATTGGGGTTTTGAAATGTTTTTTTCTTTGGGGGGTGGGGGGAAGGGAGAGGAAAACCAAAGTAACTGCAGAAAAACTCTCAGATCAGAGCAAGGAGGAGAACCAACACCAAACTCAACCCAGATAATTATTTTGTCAATGCCAGAAATCGAACCCGAGCCACCATGGTGGAAGGCAAGTGCTCTAACCACTGAAGCAATTTCTCTGAAAAGATTATAAGTTAAAATCAATGCTCATACTTTGGAGGCTTCCATGTGTTTGTATTAATTTACACCCCATTCCATAGAATGCCTTGAGTATAGATACTACCTCCTAGATCAAGGGTCCCAAAATCATGACCTTGCCAAGTGGCAGTCGTACATCCCTTAATATAGACCTTCTGAGGTGGTACCCCCTGGCTTATTTGGAACGCCATAGGGTAGAGTGGTGGTACTAAGTACCCCTCTCCTTTACCAGTGTAGAATAATATTGTACCTCAAGGATACTATTTAAAAACCTTTTTTTTTTTTCAGGCAGCAAACACATGTAATCTTTGGATATTTTTCAAAAACTTGTCAATAATTCATAAGCCATATATTGACCTATCAAATAGTCGATAAAACATCATGCTAGTGGTTTTTAAAATCCAATAAAACCTCCTCCTTATTCGTATGCGGTGTTTAATGTTTTTCTAAAAGACACGGTTTTCCAGGAATGTTTTTGACGCCATTCAAAAAACTCGCAGCAACTTCTATTATCGGGTCTAAAACCACTCGGCTGCGCCCTGTGGTTTTAAATCCCGATAAAAAAAAACTCCTTCTCAATTGTTTTAAACACTACTTAATTTCTGTCAGGAAAGAACACTAGAAGAAAATAATTAATATAATGATATTTTGTGTAAAATATATACATCTGTAAGTCCTGCCTTTCAATTCTCTTCATTTAATTCAGTTGCAATCCAACTATAGATGAGCAGGTCTTTGATCTTGGCTGCCTTGGACCAGCAGTGAGTATAAAATCAATCATTAATGTCTTTCAGCAGGCTGGAAAATTAGAGGCCAGATAATTAACTTTTCTAGTTCAATTAGACAGGAGCTGTTAAAATAATTATTTCAAACTATTAATATTTTTGCTGTACCTTTTGTACTTGTAGGCAGAATATAATTGGACTAATGAATTTGTATATATATATTTAAGCTGAGAAAAATGCAATTAACACATTGACAAGTGCACTTAAAGAAAACCTCCACTCTTGAAGTAAATAATTTAACATTAATTAAAAATTATTTGTTGAAAATACAATCTCATTTCAAATTTCATTAGAAAACATGGAAAAAGGATTTTTTGTTGGACAAAAGAGAATTTGTTTATCACCTATTTTTAACGGTCTAAGAAACTATCAAACTCAAAAGCTGCCATGCTGGCATCCACCGAACAAAAGTAACCGGTCCTGCAGAGTCCCAGCCTGCAATGGGGCTAGTGCCCAGTCCTAAGAAGATGATACTACACTCCCCCCTTACTTGCAGATAGTTAACTGGGGTGACGTGATAACACAACAATACTTAGCGAAATCATGAAGTGGCTTAAGTTCGTCCTGGGTTTAGCAACATTTATCTCTTTCGGCAATACAGCTCAAAGTCATGGTACTTTTCCTTTGAATATGTCCCTGTGTCTTTTCCGTGCCTCTTAATCGTCCTTAGTCCCTCTTTGCAAGCTTGTGGCGATTGCAGTCTTGTCGGTGTGACAGCATCTGCGTGAATGGAATCACAGGCACCCATCTCTGCTGTGGTTTCATCACTGGGCTCCACGCCAGGGCACCCATCATCCTCAGTGTTCAGTGTTGACTCACTGGTAGGTCCTGTTGGCCATTCGGATGTGGACTGTTGAGCTTCTTCGGCACATCTGAAGGAAACTTTCTTGAAGTGAGCCGTGGTGCTCGTAATAGTGCTGCCAATTCAGCTCTTTTGGCTACCACCCTAGTGCCTTTCCTTTACTGCACCTGCAGTGGTTCCGTCTCATATGCAGGAGTGGCCTTGTTGACCGCCTGTCTTTGGACGAACACCAGGTCTCCTATCTGTATGTCAGAGGTTTTGACATACCTCTTGTTGTCTGCATAGCCTTTTATTTGCATCTTCTTCTCAAGATCTCTCTGGTTCAGCTCTTCAAAGTCATGTGCATGGGGAGTAACTCCAATGGAAAGCCTGGTACGGAAGTTGCGGCTAGGGTACATCAGGTCTGCTGGAGCGATCTTGGTGGTGCAATGCGGCGTTGCCCTATAGGCGCGTAGGAATCTGTCTACTTCCTGCTTGAAATTTGATCCCATCAGTTGGCTAATTTAATAAAGCTCATGAATTGCTTGGCCTCTGTGTTAGATTGCAGGTTCAGGGGTGTCTTCCGCTCCAGACGAAAACCCAAATACTTGCTGAAGTCACCGAAGTCCTTCCCTTTGAACAGGGGTCCGTTGTCGCTGCTTACTGATATGGGTATGCCAAGGGAGGCGAAGGTTTTGTCCAGCTTGGGTATCACCGCACTGGCACTGGTTGAGGTGACGAACTCTACCACCGCCCATCTGGACTGCTTTCAAACGGTGACCAGCAGGTACTCTCCTGCACAAATTGGGCCCCAGAAGTCCATAGCAACCTCTTTCCATGGTTCCCTGGGCATGGGTGTCATGTGCTCTTGGGCCACTGTGACTACTTGGCACGTGTGGCAGTGTTGGATGTGTGCCTCCACCATTTTGTACAACCCTGGAAACCACCCTCTGGCACGTAGGTACTCCTTAGTCTTGGTGATGCCCTAATGGCCTTCATGCGCGAGCTTGACCACCTTATCATGCAGGGACTTGGGAACTACTATTTGTGCTCCTCAAACTATTAGCCCTCATATGACAGCCAGCTAAGTGAAGATGGGGTCATACTACTGCCCAAGTGTGCCCTGAAGTGTTCTCTAGCTATGGCTTCCTTCAGGCTTCAAAATTCCGTGTCCGCAAGTGTTTCTTCTAGGAACTCCTGCCAGGTAACTGCTTCCAGTACCGATAAATTCACAATCGCCATGATATCTTTCTGGAATTCGCCCTTGGTCTCTTTCAGCTCAAATTCAGCTTGCTTACTGCTGGGATGGCCCTGTTGCACAGCCAACGGCTCTGGGTGTCAAGAGTTGTAGTCTTTTTCATTGCTCCCAGACCCTGCCTTCTTTCCCAGTACATAGTTTACGCGTTAATTGAAGCCTTGAAGGTGAACCCGCATCCTATCTATGCGGATTGGCGCTGTCGTTCTGTAGCCTGACAGTAAAGGCACCAGTGGTTTGTGAACAGTATCTACCTCAAATACATCTCCCAGGCCGTAAAGGTATATCTGATTGGCAAAGATGTCCCGCTCAACTGCTTTGGCCTCCTTCTCTAGATGTGAGTATCTGCTTTCTGTGTCTGTGCACGCTCTTAAGTGATACATGACTGGTCTCCATCACTTGGCCAGAGGATCATACTGCTTCATGGTGGCTGCCATTCCACCTGGCCTGGCATCCATCTTGAGCCTTGTCTTGCATTGCGGGTCAAAGTACGCCATCACTGTGTCCTCTGTGAGCATTGCTTTGACCTGTTCAAATGACTTTTGACACTATGGTGTCCACTGGAACTTAACGTCATCTTTAATCAGATTTCGCAGTGGAGCAGTCACCTGGGCAAGTCCCTCCATAAAACCTGAGTCAGCTCCTGCAAAGAACAGGAAGGAGCGGACCTCAACTACTGACAGAGGGGGTCTTGCTGTTTTCAGAGCTGCCACCTATTCTGGGTCCGGCGAGAACACCTTTCCAAAGAACTTAACAGCTTAGAGATTGAGCTTATTCTTCTTCAAATTGAGTGTGAGCCCATGCTCGCACCACAACTGCAGTACATGCCTAAGTGCTTGGTCATGTTCCTCCAGTGTTGTGCCAAAGACTAGGATGACATCATAAATGCTGACGGCGTTCAACTCTTGCACTACCACCCCCCGGACCTCTTCATTGAAGATCTCAGCTGTGCTGTTAACTCCAAAGTGCAGTCTCCTTAAGCGTTTTAGCCCCCTGTGTGTGTAGAATGTGATGACCTTTCTGCTTTCCTCGGCCAGCTGCAACTGCATGTACCTGTTGTTCATGTCCAAGTGGGAGAAAGACTTGGCACCATTTGGTGCTGGAGAGTTTCGTCTCCAGTTCCATTGAGGTGGGGATGGCATAGCTGGTTCTCTTGATGTACTTGTTGGCGTCCGTCATGTCTAGGCTTTCCTAATGTTTTCTCCGTCTTTCTTTGGGGTGAGGACAACATTTCTGCACCAGTCAGTTGGTTCATCTCCTCCATCTTCAATGATGTCTATTTCCTCCCATTTGTTGAGAATGTGATCAAACTTGTCTTTGAGCGCCTTCTGCATCTAGGTCCACGTGTAACTTCACCTTGACTCCTTTTTAACTTTCCTAAGCCCGAAAACACATTACATTGAGTACTCCTCAATCAGGTCTGTGGCGTGTCTACTCTCTCCCATGACAGGTAGTGGCGTGTTCGAGGTCAGGTCCAGGTGGTATCCCATATGTTTGGTGGCTTAGCAATGCAGTGTCCCCTTGACCTTTAACCACGTACACAGGCTCTGCGATCTCCTTCTTTCCCCGAGTAAGTGTTGCTGCAAATTTTCCAAGCAGGGGCAGCGCTGGCCCCTTTCCTTCTCCAGAGTAACTTCTAATCGCTATGCTAGTGGGCTGCAGGGACGGGTGGGTACATTTGGCTTGGAGCTTCCCATAGTGCTTTTTGGTAACTATGGTGACATCAGCCTGCGTATCCAGGTGTTAGGGGTGATGGGAATACCATTGATATGTCAAGAGCTACCGTTGGGTTCTGCAGTTTTCCTTCCTTCAACTGGTACAGATCTATACACCTCCTCTTACTAGTGACTCCTCTTCCTGAGACACAGTATGCATTCGTCTCTTGCTCAAGCTCTACTGAGTTGGCTTGCTTGTCCTTGCCTTCATTGCTTGCCTTGTTACACATGCAGGCAAAGTGGTTCAACGTCCACACTAAAGGCATCTCCATCCAGTGGCTGGGCAGGCATTCCTGTTGACGTGTGCCTCATTACCACATGCACTCGGTGCAGCCGGGCCTGGGCTGAGCCTGTGAGCAGCCAGCCATTTGGTCTGGGTCCTTACTTCTCAAACTGCATCCTCCTGGTCTGCTAACTCGTTTCACCTCTGGATCATCATTAGCCTGGCTGTGGACCGTATCACCACCTTTAATCATTTAACTGCCTTTGCTAGCCACCTCAAAGGACTTGGCTGTTTCTCTTACCGATTTAAGGTCTCCGTTCTTCCTAATGATTTCACTTGGAAGCTTGTTGTTGCCGGTTTTGACTACTGTCAACATGATGATAGCATTGTTTAGTGTAATGGGGAAGTCACATTGAGGTGCCTGCTGCCTGCATTTATAGTCTCTAAATCAGCGAGGTGCATGTCGGGTGTCCATTAGGTGTTGAACAACTTGTACAACTCCAAAGAGTTGTTGCGATTTGCCTTAAAGTGTTGATCTAGCTTTTCGATGTGTGACTTATAATCTGTAGGTGATTCCGGCAGTGTTTGGATTAACTTTTGTAACTCCTCTCTGCCCACTAACAACAGTAGGTCAAGCTTGTCGTCGTTTGTCACTACCATCCATCGAGTGGCTGATCGCTCAAAACGATCATTCCATAACTTCTACGCCTTTTCTTGTTGCCCTGCATCTCCACCCAAACTCAAGGCTCCCACGCTTGCTCTTACGGCAAGAATTCCTGACCTTTCTTTCTGGCTTGTTTTTGCTTGGTCGGGCATTTTGTTTTATCCTTGTCGCCAATTTAATGGTCTATTAGAAACTATCGAGCTCAAAGCTGCCATGTTGGCATCCACCGAGCAAAGGTTACCGGGCCTGCAGAGCCCCAGGATGCAATAGGCCTAGTGCCTGGTCCTAATGGTACGATAATACAGTATTTTCCTTTTAAATTTCATTTTATTAAATTATTTAGTTTGAAATACATCAATCTTTTTCATTTAAAAATGAATGGGGCTCTTCCCCCCTCAAGTCTTTAATTAATACGCACACTGTAGATATTATGGCTTCGGCATATATAATAGGATGTGTTATTTTACAAATACATGTATATATTTTGAACTTTTTATTGTTCCATTAATTCATTTCATGTTGACATTAATCAGCAGTTTCTAATTGAACTGAATCTTTAAAAATTTTATGTTATTAAATTTACACCATGATTGTCTTTTGAATTCACTTTCACTGGTAAGTTTCTACCACTCCCTTTGAGAGGAATCATCTTGTTATTAAAAAGATATTTGACGGCACTTAAAAAAAAAAAAACAATTGCTTTTGCAGCTTGCCATCATTTTAATTTTGGCATTTCTCAAGCGCCGAAAACATTTGATGCTGCAATACTGTGATGGATATCCTGGGCTTGTAATGTAAGTAATTCTAATAGACACTTGAATAAGGGGACTCTATAAATTATAGTGCTTAGATAGTTTATAGTATGGGTATGATGATGTGAATACTGCATTAAAGAGGCACGAGTTATGCATTCTATCATTTTCTTCATCATTGTCATCATCATCATCATCACCATCATCATCATCATCATTATCATTATCTTCATCATCATCATTATCTTCACCATCATTATTACCATCATTATCATCATCATTCAAACCCGTGTATAAAGGCCCTTCCAGCTAGGGATTATTGCTCAGAGTGTGGAAGAGTAGGTACCCTTCTTTAGTGCCCTTATTTTAATATCTCATTAACTGCTAACTGTATGTCAGAGGCACCTAACGAAAACATTTAAGCAAAATACTTAACCCTGTCTAGACCAGGCTTGTTATTACCTTCTGGGACGAGATTGGAAGATGAAGGTGAGGTTGTGGGATTCCCTCCATGATTTCACAAATATGAAAGCTTTGACAATGAAGGTTGCAGGATAGACAGTACCTCCAAAGATGTTTCCTTTGAGGTCTGCAACGGATAGTGATGACGTCATATGACGTGGTAATTACATCATGATCGCGAAATGGCAGCCATCTTGGATTTGTAGATTCCCCAAAAATTCAGAAAGTGCCGAAAGTGAAAACTCTAATAATTTATGAGCTAAAGGCCTAAATGTTTTTCTGAAGAAACTGCCTGTCAAACGTTGATTACCATGTCAATAACATCAAAGTCAATAAACTCTAACGGACTAAAAGTAAATTTTTCCGGATAAATTTCTGAACAAGCCCTGAAGCTTCACGACGTTTGCTCATATATTAAAAAAAGTTAGTCAGGTTGAAAGTGGCTGCGAGCAGAATCCCTTCCCCCCTCCCTCGGTCTAGATAGAGTTAACATGCTGTCTTTGTGTTCCCAGGTCGTGTTCTGCCCCATATTGTGTTACAAGCCAATAGAACTTTGATCTGTTCAGATGCTAAGCTGAAAATTGAGATTGTAGAATGTTGCAGGGAGGGAATTTTATTGCTGGTTTTATGAAAATGCTAGCTGGCTTTTTGTCGGATTTTTGGACGTATTCCACCCTTCGAAAACAAAAGGAATTAATTTTATCAGTGTCACGAAATTTGAATTTGAGCTGACATGTTGCTGTAGAATTAAAACGTTAGATTTTCTTTAAAGCTAAATCCAAATTCCAGGCCCTCCGAACAGGTATCCATCGAAATAAACCGTTGGGTGCTCCTGGTATATGTGAGTATTAAAGGAATTATTGACCTGGCCAAAAAAAATAACAAACAAAAGAAATGTTATCCCTTGCTATCAACTTTTAACTATATATAGGAGAGTACAATAACTGAGGGATAATTTCTAGTGGGCAACGAGTATCCCCTTTAGGCTTTTTACACCATGTGCTTTCGCTGATCTAGCCTGGAGTATTGGGCAGGTAGGATGTTTACAGTCCCCTATTTTCCTGTGTGATTGTTGAGATCATATGCTCGAACTGTGGCCACCTTGGTTTGTAATGACGAGCGCAGCCTGGGGAAAGCGTCAATTAACTACGCAAGCCAGTGTCGCATTCCACTGTCTGGGCGCAATTATGAGGTTTTGGCGGGGAGCGGCCGTGAGCATCGTAAGTTGTGACAAAGAGCGGTGTAAGCCGCGAGGGATTTCAAATCGCCTTATCCCTGTTTGCCTCGCGGCTTTGCTGCTTGTTCGCACAACTTTTTTCCTTCCCCCAACATCCCACCAGTTATTAGCAGACTTCTTCCACCAAAGGATGCCCACTCGCTACATGCTGTAGTTTTATTTTAAAGTTAATTTAAAGTGTTTAATTGTTTTTTTTTTTTGTTCTGTCTTTCAGACCCATCAACTTCTTAGGCACTTTCAAAGACAGATTCACTATTGCTGCCACTTTTGGCGCTACAGCTACCACCTGTCTGCGTATGTTTTTGGATGGCAAAAATGGCTTGTTCACGTTAGGTGGTCCTGCTTGGGTAAAGGGTGAGGAATGTTGAAAGTTGTAGAAAACTTAGCTCGTGTAGTTTGGTGCAGGAACTAGGGTACATCTCGACCAAAACAGCGCTTACACTGTAGCTTCTGTTTAAATTGGAGCCGACGCCAGTTTTCCGACTTTGCAAGAAACAAAAATTGCTGTGGTTACCTATTATGTCAAGAAAATGACCATAACTTGTTCATAAATGTTAAGGCATGTTTTTGATACCATTCATGTTTATTTTTGTATCAAGTGATAAAGAATGGTTCTATTAATCTGTAAAAGTATAAGTGCTGCAAAGTGATGGAAACCAGTGCCAGCCGCCTTAACCAAACTCGTTGCTAGGAGCACTACATGCGCTTGTTACATAATCCTTTAACAAATACTTCAGATCTTTAGCCACATCATCTCAGACATTGTAAGTAGCATGCCCACTGGAATCTGTAAATGCAGGCTACTTTTTATGATCCCGTGATAGGCGTACTGAGCCCCACCCACTACGTCCCAACAGCTGATTAGCCCTTTTGTACTTATATGCGTATGGCAACATATTAGAGAGATTTAGCTTCGCTTTTACGGCGCGCTAACGCCAAACGGGAAACGTCAAGCCGCTGTCTGTTTTAAAATGCATAAACTTGTGTTTCTCGTACTCACTTCTCTCTTTTTCGTGTTTGCTCGATAGCTGTCGCCGACTGGGTGGAGATAAGCTTAAACCAAACAAGCTTCATTGTTTTTCATCAAAGAGAAGATTTCGGCCTGGCGTTTGCCGTTTGCCGTAAACGCGATGCTAAATCTCAGTTTACGGCAAACGGCAAGCATGAGATCCGTTTTTTATGTTTTTTTTTTTTTTTTTAATGAGCACATAGATGAGAAGAGTGGAAAATAGTTTTGGCCTTTGATGCTAACGCAAAACTACTCCATTTTGACGAGAAACTGGCAAATGTCGGATAAACGTGGTCACGTGGCCATATCCGCCGTTCACCGTAAATTTAATTCTAAATCTCTTTAAGGTGATTCCGCTGAAAAAGAGGGAGTATTTAAAATTCTCTAAGACTTGGTCCAGTTCATGACTATGTTATGAGCATTACAAAAATGCAATATAAAAAATGGGGGTCACCGTGCTCGTTTTTGTGCAACCTGGATGGCTATTATAGTAAATAGATGACCCACGAGGTTTATATAAGGAACGCTATATAATATCAGTTATATTAGGAACGCTAGTAATCAGAAAAGGGAACTATCATTTCTAGAAAAATTAATTTCGTGCATTAAAATATCGAAGCAGTTCAACAAAATTTACTTTAATCTTACACAACAAACTATTTTCATTGAACTGGAATTAAGATTATGAAAGAAATTAAAGATTTTGCTGCGTGTGCACGTAAGCAGCACTACCTAAATACGTGCTTTTTAAAGCATTCAAATAAAAATATCTCAAAGTAGAGTATTAAACTTTTCTTCAAATCGCGATATATAGTGGTCAACCGTATGACATTTAAATTGATGCATTAAAAAATGGGGGTCACCGTGCTCGACCATTTCTTTTCCTGCCGAGCTTAACCTCAAGGAAATTCCATAATGAGTGCGCGCGCGAAATGACGCGAAAAATTATGCGCAGCAAGGATGCGCAATGCAATTCAATGGAATCACCTTAATATCAACCAACACCCTTAGCTTGCAACAACTGATTAAGGAGACATGCCACTCATATTAGCCGAAAAAAAATTTTCCAATTAATTCTTAGTTTTCCAGGGTCTTGTTGGTGTTCTTGTGTATGGAATACTGTTCTACCCATTTTTTGCCTGCCTCACAACTGATTACAAGCTTGTTGGATCATTACTGGGATTTTTGTACGCTGTTCTCAGGTAGGAAAATATTAATAAGAAAATGAAATTAAATTATAAGACATAGTGCATTACATTATAATAAAGTATGCTATCAATTGATTATCTAGCCCTGAGTAAAACTTTTACTTTTAGGAACATTCTGAACAGTCGATGAAGATTTTAAAAAGCATGTAATTGTTTCAAAGTAAATTTAAAGAAATTTTATCATTTAGATTCAAAACAACTTCTAATTATGATCAAATGGTGACCAGGGAATTGTGTACTGTATGAAAGTGCTGTAGCCTGTGAATTGCAATATTAATAACTACTTCCTTAATTGTTATGTACATCAAAACGCTCTTACTTTGAAAATCTTTCTCGTTAATCTAACAACAATGTATGTTGTCGTCGGATGTTAGTGTTATTTTTTGCTTGTGCCTTGAATGTAGATAAGTAGAACATTTCTTTATTTGTGTCTCATGTTTTGACCTTCGCTTTTAAAGAAGATGCCTTCGGTTAAGCAGGTAACCTCACTGACACCCCAAAACTATTACACAAACAGTACCAAAGAGGGGTTTAGCGTTCATTGAATTCTACCAACATCACTTTAAGAAAAGAAATAACGTCACTTATGCTTGTCTAGATGTACATATCCCTTAGATGTCTATTTTACAATTAAGCTTCATAACTTTTACAAGGCACACATATTCAAACTGGTCTTTTTTTCTTTTTTCTTCTTTTTTTTCCGTTTGCAGGTTTTCGTTTCGACTTGGAATTGATTTTCAGTGCGCAAGCGCTTATGACGTGAGGAATTTAAACGTTTCTAGTAGTTTTGTTACTTTTGCTGTTACACTTTTACCTTACATGTAGCGTGTAATGTGTTTTTCTATTTAAATAGTCTGAAATAGCTGAAATACCGCCAACACCTTTTAAACTCAATAATATTGGTTGTTGGCTATTAGAATTGGAGCAAGTCATTCTCATCAAGTGCACAATTTATTTTAATCAAGCAGTTCAAAGTGCTGCCTTTTGGATTGTTAATTGCACCAGTAACATTCGACAAACTGCGTGCACAATGAAGCACTTTAGTAATAGCATATGACCGCTTACAGCTCTGTACAGTGTCGCATAGAGTGCGATAATAGTTGTTATTATTTAACACATTGTGACAATACCCAAATATGGTCTTCGCGAACTCAATAAACGTCGCCCGCACATAACAGATGTCCTGCGATATACGTAGTTTTCGTGTCTCGGGGAGAAATATGGCAGACCACGTTCGAAAAGTAACGACCTCGCAAGAACACCAAACTATTAATGACACTGTTTAATACTGAACACAAAGAAGGCAACCAAGTTTTCTGTTAAGTTTTGTTATGGTTAGTGGAAATACCTTTCTGTTTATGAACTGGCAAATTACAGTTCAGCAAAAACGTTTGATAGATTTTTCGCTGGACTTTTGGGTTGTCCCGTATTTTAGCAAAGGCTCAGAAATTGCAAACAGTACATGTATTTTCTTAGATTGGTTCTCGCAACCGTTAAACAGAGATCTCGACTCGTCTTGAAGAGATGGAGAAAACCACCTGAGAAAATCTGAGCTCGCACTGAAGTGCCTCGAGAAATTTTAGCTTTCTGGCAGACAAAAAGGTAGAGAGAGTGCAAAGCAATTTTCTGAATTAAAAAATTTAGTATCTTAACCGATTCAGAGTTCTTGCAAGCAACAATGCACTAGATGCGTTTGTCAAAACAATCAGGAAAGATCGTGAAGTTGCTTCCGTAGTAAACAAAGAAACGCTTACCCGAGAAATCGTTGAAAAGCTTTTCCAGTCTGTTCAGCTCGTCCTGGCTGACACATCTAATCCTTCGCAGCTTTGGTTTTAGCTTTTGTTGCTTGAAATTTGTGGAAAATTTTGCCAGAGTGATTGGCGCACTAGACGAGTACTCAATTTTTAATTTTATGTAAAACGCGCTTGATTTCAAACTTGAACAAAAGCTGCCGCTTTCATTTATGTCGGTCCGCGCGCAGGAAAATGTTACAAGTTTCTTTTTTTGACAAATAAAGATCGCCTCTAGCTTTTCTGCTATAAACCTGTGCTTTGTTATCAATGTGTTGAATAATATAACAACAGGCCATTTCCGAGTTGCTGTGAACTTCACTATGAAAGCGAGGCTAAGAGCAAAACTTTTGATATGAAAATTAGTTTTGTTGCTTATGAATGAAAACTAATTTTCATAACAAAAACTTTGCACTTAGTTTCGCTTTCCTAATGAGGTTCAAAGCAACTCGGAAATGGTCTGATCCTGCTCAATCTTGCGGAATATCGCCTGATTTCGGCCAACTAGGCCTACGGCATCGTCGGCTAAGTATCAGGCAATATTCCGCGCGACCTCGCAGGACAATAGTTAAATGATAGTCAAAACTATCATCCACTCTTATCAACAATCACGCGCGTAGTTAAACGGGTAAATCTATCATCTGAATCTGAACACGCTCAAAGTGAATGATAGTTGACAATAGTCGATGATAGTGCATGATGGTTGCTGGTCAAACGAGTAAGCGAGTTTTAACTATTATCGAATATCATCAACTATCATCGACTATCATGCGCCGTTTGACCAGGGCTTTACAATCGCGTCTGCCTAGGAGGCTATTTCGGGTATTCCCCTGGCCAAAACTTCGACCACGATTTGTAAATGGTCAACTGCCCCGCTTCCCGAAATGTGAATTTGCAGTAGTTTCTCGTGTTAAAAGTATTAAACGTTATTCCACGTTTCGATGTATCCAACATCTTTAGGGACCTTACGAAAACACGACGACGACGGCAACGTCAATGCCACAAAACAAAAGCCTTAATGGGCAAAGAAAATCGCTCTGCACGTGCGTTTTATGTTGTGGTACATTTCTCTGTCGTCTTCTTCGAAAAAACAACGTGAAATGACCAAACGGGACGGGGCGGTGAATTTTTCATTCTCTTTCTTATCGTGAACGAGACTCTTACCAATTTGGTTCCTGGGTAGTTTGTCGTTTGTGTAGAAGTAGAACTTGTTAAAACAATCGCGAAGTAGCACAAATGAAATAAAGTTATATTTAAGTGAAGTTTTCGTTGGCATTGCCGTCTTGCATTCGTGAGGTCCCTATTATCAAGAAAATGAAATAAAGTTATATTTAAGCGATTTTTTCGTTGGCGTTGCCGTCTTGCATTCGTAAGGTCCCTATTATCAAGAATGGAGAGAACGTTTAATGTCATAGTTGATAAAAGAGTTGAGTTTGAATAATCAAATCTCATTCGATGGCATTCCTGTGTGCTTTATTTTTTTATGAAAATAAGTTAGCAGAATATCTTCGTACGAATCGAGTCAGATTGCAGGTTTAACGATAGTTTGAGCTCTTGTATAAGCAACATTTCAAAAACAACTCTGACATTAAACGTTCTCTCCATTCTTGATAATAATGTTGGATTCATCGAAACGTCAAATAACGTTACTTCGGTTTTTCATGTTGTTTTGCCATTATACCTGAACATTTTCTAGGGTGAAGCAAGGAGGATGCTATATTTGGAAGTGCTCAGTGTTGTTCCAACCTACCTGTGCCTTCTGTTTGTCGTGATAAGGTTTGCTGTGCTGCTTTGTCTGGACGTCCAAGAGAAGTGGTTCCAATCCTCAAGTAACGCTAATGTAGGTGACTTAATGTATGTTGGTGGTGACGATTAGAAACTGTGTGGTTTTGTCCGGCGTATGATAGCGTCAGCGCACACTTGGTTTTCTGGCTTTCGTGGTTATAATTTACAATGAAATTTATTGTTTCAGTTCTTGTATCATTTTTTTTAGTTAAATGTGTTTTTTTCACAATTTTGTCATCTTGTTCTCTATTAGAGAGCTGGTGAAACAGGTTCAATGTGTTTGGTTGCCGGAAAGCCAGAAATAGAGCACATCAAGAGGTTGCTAAATCCCGGATTGAACATGTAAGCATATAAAGAAGCACTAAATGACTCGTGGAAAACCTACGTTCAGACCAGTCAAGATTATGTTATACGAAAATAGTAACATTAAGCGTGCGTTTCTCCAGATGTTGAAAACCTTACAGGATTAAAGAACACATTGGGCTAGTTTGCACTAAAACCACTGGTGGTCGAACGAAAACGGGTTAAATTTTGAGGAACGGACTTTTGACTTTTACGCAGCTTCCTCCTGTCAAACACAGCTCTTCCCTTTCTTAGAACTGTAGCATGGTGTCACGTTTGTCGTAATAACAACCTAAACGTGAGAATGGTGTATTGTTCGGTGAGTGTCACACGCATACTCGGAAAAAGGAAATCCGTGTGCTCATGTGAGGAGTCTAACCTAAGACCTTCCGATTACTAGTTCGGATGCTCTGCCACTGAGCTACAGGAGATTCGTAGGAGTTGAGGCCATTAAACTAGGTTCATGGGACAAACATCCAGCATATTGCTACGATTGGAATGGCAATGTGTGGCATATGCGCATTGGAATAAATGTCATATATTTTTAGCCTGGTGAATAAATAGGAATGGTGTATGTTTTAGTGAGTGACACAGGCATACTCAGAAAAAGGAAATCAGCCTGTTTATATCAGGAGTCGAACGTAAGACGTTCTGATTACTAGAATCTTGTACTTCGGATGATGCTCCACCACTGAGCTACAGGAGACTCGTAGGAGCTAAGGCCATTAAATTAGTTTCGTGGGACAAACATCCTGCATACTACGGCATGTATGTGTGGCATATGCGCAATGGAATAAACGTGACTAATGTGATGAACGTCTTTGTCACCAATTGAAATGTTTATTTCTTGTAGGGTTGTGGTAGACGTGAAGTGGTACATGAGGTTGTTATACTTGATCTACCAACCAAGACCAGGTATGTTTCTTTGTTTTATCAATGCTTATGGTAATGATGGCCATGTTTGGAACTGAGCTTGTCAGGGTGCAAGTGAATGTTATTTCCCTCCGCAAGAAACAAACAAAATAAAAATGAGCGAAGACTGATGTTGTATCACAAGCTGTTAAGAACTGACGAATTAATGGAAACCTACGAAACCTCATGATCATGATCATGATCATGATCATGATCATTTACTTGCAAGGTAATGGCGAGGAGACCTCAAGAAACCACCAGGCTTATAAGAGATGATAAAAGAAGCAGAGACCGATACAACGTAGAATTACGGTTTAAAGGTTACTATATTTCGGCTGGTCAAACCAGCCTTCTTCAGGTGTAATGAAAATTTACATTGGGACACACGCTTATATAGCTGACAAATATTTGCGCAATAGCGGAACTACGTAAAACTAAATTGATTGACAGTAAATATGAAGCAAATGAAATAATAGTAACAAAAAGTAAAAAATAATAAAAGGAAAAAGCTAGTACATTTCTTCGCGAATATTAAGGCCATGTGGAGCGAGTGTTCTGCCTTTTGAGATTAAAAAGGCTTCCCTGGCCTTACGGATTGAGTCTCGGTTAGAGTAGACTTTTTCTATGGGGATTAATTGCATGTCGTTAGCGGTGTGGTTAGGAGCGGTAAGGAAGTGTTCTGCGGCTGTGGTGGGTTTAGATTTAGTGTTAGGGTTATCTATGGTGCGGCGGTGTTCATTAAAGCGGTCTTTTAGGCGTCGTTTAGTCTCTCCTATGTATTGTAAATTACAGCGGTTACCTTGGATCATGTAGATTAGATTCTTAGTTTCACAGGTCAGGTTAGATTTGATAGGGCGCGTTTCACCAGTGGAAAAGAAGGTGTAGTTAGTGAGACCATCGGAAATGTATGGGCAAGTGGCGCAATTTTTACCGCAACGATAGGAGCCGGAAGGGAGTTGTGGGTGGGGATTAGTCGAGTTAGAAGAAAGTTTAGCCGAAACCAGTAAGTCACGTAGGTTAGGAGATCGTCTGAAAGCCACAACAGGCAAATTTGGAAAAACCTTTTTGCAGCGGTCAGACGAGTGCAGTAAATGATAATGTTTTTTTATGATGTTGGAGATGTGAGGAAGCGATGGGTTAAAAGTAGTAATAAAAGGTACACGCGTAGGTTTGTTCATGTCTTTAGTTTGTAAAGCGAGTCTGCGTGGGATGTTGGCGGCACGTTGTATTTGTTTAGTGACAAAGTTTCGTTTGTAGCCTCGTTTGAGTAGGTATGTAGTAAGTTGTGCAGTGCGTATATTAAACGTTTCGTCAGTAGAACAAATACGTCGTAAGCGGAGTGCTAGACTGAAAGGAATAGCATTTTTTGTATGCAGGGGATGGCAAGATGAATACAGTAGATGTTGGTGTTTGTCTGTAGGTTTAGTGTACAGGTCAGTGCTGATGTTACCGTCGTTCGTTAAAGAAACATTAACATCAAGGAAAGATACGTTAGTAGAAGAGTGCGAAATAGTGAATTTAATGGTAGGGTGAATGTTGTTAAGATAATCGATGAAGATTTTTAAGTTATCCAGACCTTCAGTCCAGATCATAAAAATATCATCAATATAACGAAACCACATGTGAGGGTGAAATGGGGCATTTTTCAAAGCATTCGCTTCGAAATGGCCAAGAAAAAGGTTGGCAAAAGAGGGGGCCATTTTAGTACCCATGGCTGTGCCGTGGATCTGAAGGTATTGGCTATCGTTAAAAGAAAAATTATTCATGGTAAAAATCATGCGAATGAGGTCACAGAGTGTGCACGTGGGAATGTTACTATGAAGGCGAGTACGTAGGAAATGGTCACAAGCATTAATACCTTCGTTATGTGGAATATTAGTGTATAAAGATGAGACATCAAGTGTGACTAACAATGAATTAGAGGGTAGCTTACCGATGGTAAGAAGTTTGTTAAGGAAGTCATTAGTGTCTTTAACAAAGGATGGTAATTTGTGAACTAAAGGTTGAAGGTGATAGTCGACAAATTGAGATATGCATTCGGTGGGATGGCTATTAGATGAAACAATGGGGCGTCCTGGGTTTCCGGGTTTGTGTATTTTGGGTAGTATGTAAAAGCGTCCTGGTTTTACGTCAGTTTGTATGAGGTATTTTCTAGTTTTCTCGTTGATAAGTCTGTCATGATACATCCTGCTAACATAAAAAGTTACACGTTTTTGTATGTCAGCAGTTATGTCTTCGTTCAAGCGTTTGTAAAATTTTGAGTCATTAAGTTGTCTGTTACATTCGTCGATGTACCAAGTTTTGTCCATAACAACAGTACCGGAACCTTTGTCAGCGGGTTTTATAATTATGTCTTGTCGTTGTTTAAGTTGGCTAATGGCCTGTCTCTCTGTAGCAGTAAGGTTGTCACGGATTTTGTTAGGTGTACCAGTAGTTATGTCAAGTTTAACAGCGTCTAAAAAAGTGTCAAGAGCTCGTTCTCTGTCTGTGGGGGGATTCCAAGTACTTTTGTTATGGAAAGGAGTGTCGTCTTTGTTAGCGTTCGCGGTGCTGCTGTTATCGTCAAAAAAATACTCAGTAAGTCGCATGCGTCGAGAGAAGTCGTAGATGTCAGCTGAAACTTCTGACCAGTCAATATGTCGTGGTGTGGGACAGAATGTAAGTCCTAAAAGAATCTACCTCAAGCTCACACGATACAAACATCACCTTCAGAATTACTCCTTTTACAAAGACAACAACTTCATTCCAGCATCACTATACCCACAGCTACCGCCACTATACATATATAAGAATGTAAGTCCGAAAAGAATCTACCTCAAGCTCACACGATACAAACATCACCTTCAGAATTACTCCTTTTACAAAGACAACAACTTCATTCCAGCATCACTATACCTACAGCTACCGCCACTATACATGAACTACAAACTCTATCGACGATGGAGATACATCTCACACTCTACTGCTTACCACTACCTGAAACTATTAATCGCCGAATGTAAACACAAGATAAAGCAACTTTCAATGGAACTCTCAAACCACATGGAACTATTACGCAACTCCTGTACACAAGATGAATTTTTATTTTATTCAACCAAACTGGATTCTATGGCCTTATCGCTTGAGTCTCTACTTACCAACCGACGTGCCAAAAAGACCGCTCCGATCCGCCGTATTATAGACAACAATAATTTTACCGATAACAGCCTTGTTAACCCACAGGTCAACAGCATTACTAATAATAACGACACGTCTTCTTATGTCACACATAACATCTCTAACTTAACTCAATCTTCTAACGTCACACCCACGCGTAAACGGTCTCGCCGTAAAAACAAACCCGCTAACATTCAACTAGATAATTCTTCTGTTATTAACCTCTCTAGCTATTCTCTATCTACCGACGAAACGTCAATCCTTGCACGTGGACTTACATTCTGTCCCACACCACGACATATTGACTGGTCAGAAGTTTCAGCTGACATCTACGACTTCTCTCGACGCATGCGACTTACTGAGTATTTTTTTGACGATAACAGCAACACCGCGAACGCTAACAAAGACGACACTCCTTTCCATAACAAAAGTACTTGGAATCCCCCCACAGACAGAGAACGAGCTCTTGACACTTTTTTAGACGCTGTTAAACTTGACATAACTACTGGTACACCTAACAAAATCTGTGACAACCTTACTGCTACAGAGAGACAGGCCATTAGCCAACTTAAACAACGACAAGACATAATTATAAAACCCGCTGACAAAGGTTCCGGTACTGTTGTTATGGACAAAACTTGGTACAACGACGAATGTAACAGACAACTTAATGACTCAAAATTTTACAAACGCTTGAACGAAGACATAACTGCTGACATACAAAAACGTGTAACTTTTTATGTTAACAGGATGTATCATGACAGACTTATCAACGAGAAAACTAGAAAATACCTCATACAAACTGACGTAAAACCAGGACGCTTTTACATACTACCCAAAATACACAAACCCGGAAACCCAGGACGCCCCATTGTTTCATCTAATAGCCATCCCACCGAACGCATATCTCAATTTGTCGACTATCACCTTCAACCTTTAGTTCACAAATTACCATCCTTTGTTAAAGACACTAATGACTTCCTTAACAAACTTCTTACCATCGGTAAGCTACCCTCTAATTCATTGTTAGTCACACTTGATGTCTCATCTTTATACACTAATATTCCACATAACGAAGGTATTAATGCTTGTGACCATTTCCTACGTACTCGCCTTCATAGTAACATTCCCACGTGCACACTCTGTGACCTCATTCGCATGATTTTTACCATGAATAATTTTTCTTTTAACGATAGCCAATACCTTCAGATCCACGGCACAGCCATGGGTACTAAAATGGCCCCCTCGTTTGCCAACCTTTTTCTTGGCCATTTCGAAGCGAATGCTTTGAAAAATGCCCCATTTCACCCTCACATGTGGTTTCGTTATATTGATGATATTTTTATGATCTGGACTGAAGGTCTGGATAACTTAAAAATCTTCATCGATTATCTTAACAACATTCACCCTACCATTAAATTCACTAGCTCGCACTCTTCTACTAACGTATCTTTCCTTGATGTTAATGTTTCTTTAACGAACGACGGTAACATCAGCACTGACCTGTACACTAAACCTACAGACAAACACCAACATCTACTGTATTCATCTTGCCATCCCCTGCATACAAAAAATGCTATTCCTTTCAGTCTAGCACTCCGCTTACGACGTATTTGTTCTACTGACGAAACGTTTAATATACGCACTGCACAACTTACTACATACCTACTCAAACGAGGCTACAAACGAAACTTTGTCACTAAACAAATACAACGTGCCGCCAACATCCCACGCAGACTCGCTTTACAAACTAAAGACATGAACAAACCTACGCGTGTACCTTTTATTACTACTTTTAACCCATCGCTTCCTCACATCTCCAACATCATAAAAAAACATTATCATTTACTGCACTCGTCTGACCGCTGCAAAAAGGTTTTTCCAAATTTGCCTGTTGTGGCTTTCAGACGATCTCCTAACCTACGTGACTTACTGGTTTCGGCTAAACTTTCTTCTAACTCGACTAATCCCCACCCACAACTCCCTTCCGGCTCCTATCGTTGCGGTAAAAATTGCGCCACTTGCCCATACATTTCCGATGGTCTCACTAACTACACCTTCTTTTCCACTGGTGAAACGCGCCCTATCAAATCTAACCTGACCTGTGAAACTAAGAATCTAATCTACATGATCCAATGTAACCGCTGTAATTTACAATACATAGGAGAGACTAAACGACGCTTAAAAGACCGCTTTAATGAACACCGCCGCACCATAGATAACCCTAACACTAAATCTAAACCCACCACAGCCGCAGAACACTTCCTTACCGCTCCTAACCACACCGCTAACGACATGCAATTAATCCCCATAGAAAAAGTCTACTCTAACCGAGACTCAATCCGTAAGGCCAGGGAAGCCTTTTTAATCTCAAAAGGCAGAACACTCGCTCCACATGGCCTTAATATTCGCGAAGAAATGTACTAGCTTTTTCCTTTTATTATTTTTTACTTTTTGTTACTATTATTTCATTTGCTTCATATTTACTGTCAATCAATTTAGTTTTACGTAGTTCCGCTATTGCGCAAATATTTGTCAGCTATATAAGCGTGTGTCCCAATGTAAATTTTCATTACACCTGAAGAAGGCTGGTTTGGCCAGCCGAAATATAGTAACCTTTAAACCGTAATTCTACGTTGTATCGGTCTCTGCTTCTTTTATCATTTGTATTTTTTAAAGCCGATCAGATCTACAATATACCAGCAGGATTATCGTCCACGGTTGTTGCTTAGACTTGACTTATAAGAGAGGCCACCTCGGCTGTCATTAATAACTGGAAAATATGGTGCTGCGTAAGTGCGGCTTGGTCAAATCATGATTTTACAAATAAAAACTCCAACATTGTTCCCTTAAAGGTGAAAAAAAAAACTACATGTAGAAGTAAATGATATTGGGAGAGAGTTCCAGATTTTGGGACGTTGGTAAAGGACTGTAAATTGCTTAAGATTTGTGCGACAGGAATGTGATCGATAGCGGTTGGCTGTTCTGGTGCCATAATTATGCACCTGGCTAACTGTTAAAAACAAATTCAGAAACGTTGGAGGTAATAATTGATTTTGATAATAAAACAAAAAATTGGCTATTTGAAATGAAGCTATTTGAAAAGAAGACAGTTAAAGGTATAAATAAAGTACGTTGACAGCGTATATGTATATTTTACACGATGTCATGTATTAACAAAAAAGTCGTGCATTTAAAAACGCCCCATCCTTGTTTTGAATTTTGTCTTCAGTCTTTGTTGCAATCGTTATAAAAATAGGTTGACAGCGTATGTATATTTTACACGATGTCATGTATTAAGAAAAAATGTCGGGCATTTAAAAATGCCCCATCCTTGTTTCGAATTTTGTCTTCAATCTTTGTTTCAATCGTTATAAAAATAGGTTGACAGCGTATGTATATTTTACACGATGTCATGTATTAAGAAAAAATGTCGGGCATTTAAAAACGCCCCATCCTTGTTTCGAATTTTGTCTTCAATCTTTGTTTCAATCGTTATAAAAATAGGTTGACAGCGTATGTATATTTTACACGATGTCATGTATTAAGAAAAAATGTCGGGCATTTAAAAACGCCCCATCCTTGTTTCGAATTTTGTCTTCAATCTTTGTTTCAATCGTTATAAAAATAGGTTGACAGCGTATGTATATTTTACACGATGTCATGTATTAAGAAAAAAATTCGGGCATTTAAAAACGCCCCATCCTTGTTTCGAATTTTCTCTTTGTTTCGATCGTTATAAAAAGATACGTTGACAGCGTATGTATATTTTACACGATGTCATGTATTAAGAAAAAAAAGTCGGGCATTTAAAAACGCCCCATCCTTGTTTCGAATTTTGTCTTCAGTCTTTGTTGCAATCGTTATAGAAATAGGTTGACAGCGTATGTATATTTTACACGATGTCATGTATTAAGAAAAAATGTCGGGCATTTAAAAACGCCCCATCCTTGTTTCGAATTTTGTCTTCAATCTTTGTTTCAATCGTTATAAAAATAGGTTGACAGCGTATGTATATTTTACACGATGTCATGTATTAAGAAAAAATGTCGGGCATTTAAAAACGCCCCATCCTTGTTTCGAATTTTGTCTTCAATCTTTGTTTCAATCGTTATAAAAATAGGTTGACAGCGTATGTATATTTTACACGATGTCGTGTATTAAGAAAAAAAAGTCGGGCTTTTAAAAACGCCCCATCCTTGTTTCGAATTTTGTCTTCACTCTTTGTTTCAATCGTTATGAAAAAGTTAAAGTGAACACTGAAGTACATATAATTGTTTGTTTTTTCTTCAATAGATGAAAGGAAATGAGTTATCACATCTTAATTTTTCACGATTCAAAATGACCTGTCTGTTACCAAGGACACTTAAACAAAACTGGCCAACCAGATTACAGGACAAGAACAATGAATTTCAACCAAAAGCCGATTGAACCAATCACGAGTAGACGGAAAACAACAGTAAAACCCAAAAGTTTAAAATTGTTCACTGCTCATATCCTACTGTGATCTGATTGGCCAGTGTTAAGTGACCCCGGTAATAATAGTCGCACTGTTAAAGCATTGTCTTGTGTTTGACGAAAGTACAGGTTATTTTCAGAAATGATTAACCGTCAAAAACATTTTTTCCCTTTTCTGTATACTCTGTCTCAAGGAATTCGTCATGAATGAATTTCATGAATCTTTATGAATGGGTCATGGAACAAGGCCATGTTGGTCTACAGGAACAATAAGGTTTTCTCCTCTGGGAGTTAAGGGGCCCTAGTCAGCCACACCTTTGTTTTTGTTTATATGCGAGAGTTTGGCTATTATTTTTTATTCGGAGCATGTCGAAATGAACGAAATCACTGTGAAACTACCAAAGATAATGCAACATACTTTCAGGAACACAACTTACAGTTAAGCAATAAGATTTCGCCTCACCATGCAATATCAATAATTTCGATGGCATCGAAAATGGCGGAGGCTGACTAGGGTCCTTTAACTGCCATTTTTGTTTAGTTTTGTACACCAACATGGCGGCAATGCAAATCATCGTTAGGTTTTGCCGTATCTTCTACTTTGACTGTGTTTCTTAGCCAATTAAAGCTGCACGCACGCGTTACAATCTATATTTACCAGGAAGGCAGTTTGTAAGCTTTCATGTGAAATGTTAACATGTTATCAGTCAAGATATAAACAGTACAAAATTAATCTTATGCTGTTTTCAAATCGCTTCTAACATTTCAGATTTCAAATTCTCCACCCAACTAATTTCAACTCTGGTGGTTGCCGGAATAATTATCTTTCAGGTAAGTGAAGTAATATATCAAACACGAGAGAGAGTAGAGTGCCTCATCCGATTTCCAAAGACCTCGAAGTTGGTTGTTAAAATCTCGGCTGCGCCTTGTTTTTCAAACCACTTCTCGGTGTTTGGAAGTCGGATAAAATACTCTTTGCAGTGTTTGATATAGTTTCTCGAACCATTCATAGTTCTTGGGGAAAGTCAAAGCGAAAGTTCATCAAATTTTATGATAATTAAGATCACATTTCCAAACGTCTTTCAAGGTGGTGATTTTCCTTGTTTTATTCCTTATGAATTATTAATGAACGTGAGAAGTGGTTGTCAAAGAAGATCCGTGTAACTATGAACGGTGGTTTAATCCTTGCATTGTAAAATAGAAAGAAGGACAGTGAAACAATAACTAAGCGCTAATATTCACTTACATATTGAATGTCCTGTTGTCAATCTTTGACTGTTTTTAAACCGGTAAAACACTTGGCTACTCAGTTTTGGTTATCTGATTTTTAACTTGGGAATTCCGTTCGAATACCAAAATGTCGAACTTTGTTATATGATAAAAATATGCAAAAAAGAATGTGTTTGATTTTGAATCAATCACAAAAACATTTCAGACCATGCTTTTTGTATGGTTGACAAATATAGAACATAAATCCTGCGGCGAAAATATTCCAGTATCCCAGAATTCATCCTGGACACCAGAGTCATTGAAACACATTTCAAAATAAAAAGCATGTTTTACTATGCTTAGTTGATACACAGCATTTTTCTTTCTTAGATGCTTGTGGCTTTTCTTTCTCTGTACGACTACAAAAAGAAACAAAGTATTTTGGGTTGCTCAGATGACACCTGCAAGAATGTCCTTGAGGTTGCATTCGGTAAGTAGATCTCCTCTAGCCCAACAGCTTTGGCCGGTCATTTACAATAGATGTGACAAGCTTTTCAATTTGTCTCTCAATGTTTCCTTCACCTCTTTGCTTTGGTGATTTCTTGTGCTAATTTTATTCGCTAAGGAGGCCATCTTTTTGTTGGAGGTGGGGTCATTTTATGTAAGATTGCTTGACCTTTACGTCTTATTGAGACCTTGAATGACAAGTTGAATCATGACAAGGTCTTACCTTGAAAGGTTGGCGATAAAAAAATTAATTTGCTTTACAGCCTTGGTCAGCAACGAGCGACGGTGGCAGTATAATATGGAGCTTTAGCAATGACGACGGCGACTGCAGCGAAAACGTCACTATTAAAATGATTTCGCGCTTTTTCAAGCGTCGTAGCGATCATTCCAACTCTCTTTAAATGTCAAATCTAGGTGAAATTTCCTGGAGTTGAATTCTTGGAGACCGCACTCGAGTTTAGAAAGAGAAAGAAAACTTTGTCGTCATTTGTTTACGTCCTCCATAAACCTCCCATCAGGGCATTTCTCGTCCTAGTCGTGCAGTGACGGCAAAGGAATGCACTCTGAAAAGTGTAATGCACGTGCAAAGTTTTTGTTTCAGTTATTAAGCCTTTTACTTTTTTTTGACGTTCTTGTTGCCGTCGCCGTCGTTGTTGCGAAAGCTCCCTCATAATTGTAAACTGAAAAAGGATAGGAATAAACAAATAAGGATCATGTTGTTGTTGTTGTAAGATAGGGGAGAAAAACAAACAAACAAATAATCCTACGCTATAAATTTCTTTTGAATTGTTGTCATCTGGGCATGAAGGCTAAGGGGAGAGCAATTTAAAATGTTTGAAGTGAAGAGCGTTTTGTTTGGTTTTTATTCCATCTTGGACGCTGATGCGAACGAAATGACGTATGCGTGAAATCATATTTTGTTTCCAGGTAGCGCGGAGGCAGCCTTTGTCGTGTGTTCATTGTTCTCGGTCATGTTGCTGCTTCATTTCATGAAGTGCCATCGGTGAGTACAAATACGCCAATTGGATAAACCCGATCTACACCGGGCTGGTTTTTGTCTTCTGGGAGCGAGGGAATTCCTACATTATTTCGCAAGTATAAAAGCTATGACAGTGAGACTAGGAGGATAGATAGTACGTCCAAAGGTGTCTCCTTTGAGGTCCAGCGCTAAGTTAGGACGTCATATGAGGTGGTAATTAGATCACGATTGCCAAATGGAGGCCATCTTGGATCCGTCATCTTGCATTTCTGGGTTTTCCCAAAACGTCGGAAAAGCGCCGAAATTAAACGAAAAGTGATCAAAAACTGGATAGGAACACTACTATGAGCCAAGAAACGTAAAAGTTACAGGACGAAAAATAATTTTTCTTCATTTTAAAAGGGATTGTCTATTTTCTGAAGAAACTGCCTGACAAATACTGGTTGCCATGGTAACATCAAGGTCAACTGCGCATCAAATTTTCCCAGCTAACTTTCTGAAAAAGTCTTTAAGTTTCAGGCCGTTTTCTTAAATATTAAAATTAATTTATTCAGGTTCAATGTTGCCACGGACGGAATCTGTCTCCTCCTCGGTCTACATAGGGTGAAATAAAGAAAAAATGGAGTGTACCAAAGCATATCAGATTGAACACTTAGTCCACGGGCGCGCAATGGATATGGGATGATCGCCAGCCATGGGGGAGGTGCATAGTGCCGAACTTGCTATAATCATCCCATATCCAACGCAAGTGGAATTTTATTTATTTATTTATTCAAAACAACCAAGATCGTTAGATCTTGCTTATTCCATTTTGCAAGAAAGGACAGAAGACGATTTAATCGTCGCTATTTTTCGGGCATGGCATAAATAAACAATAGCCACCATTTGGCGCGAAAATATGCTCAGATATTTGTCCGCGGACATTATCTGTTCCGAGAAGCGAACAGTTTTCCGAGAGCGAAGCTCGAGGAAAACTGTGAGCTTCGAGGAGCAGATAATGTCCAAGGACAAATATCTGAGCATATTTTTAAAGTCAAATGGAGGCTATTGTGTTTATTATCCTTCAAATATTTTTCGCAACATGCGGGATCGGCAGGATCTGCCATTCTGTCATATGTCAATCACGTCAAAGTTTGTCAGTTGGCTTCCAAAATCTCCACGTCAGATTTCGCTTCAGGTCGAAAGCGTTTGTTTGGGGAAAAGGTAAAACATTTGAAAGAAAAGTAAACTTGTTTAATTCCGTGAAAGACAAAAGCAAGATACAAGTTGCGGATAAGGTTACAGGGAATCTAACTACCTCTCGAGAACAAGCTAAAGATCACTGAAAGCGAAAAACTGTAAAGTATCGCATTCCGTACAAAGTGTAAACTGCCGTCGACGAAACAGCCGGCGCTTTGTCGTTTTCTTCCTTTATCTCGTGTTCAATTGGAGCAGCACTTTATATCGAAAATACAATTGTGGAATTTGCTAGCCGAAAACGACCTGTGAAGAAAACCTGCAGTCGAATACGACGCCACCGGTTGTTTTTGCTGGATTATATCAAAGCGCTTTCTTTGCTAACTTGACTTTGAATGGAGCCAGCAACGAAGTCGTTCACAATCACTGAGGATTAAACTTGTTGCTCGAGAGTAGGACAAGCTGCTTCTCTTCGTAGAGAATTTCGACATCTCGGGGTATCATGGCTGGTTTTTGTTTCGTGGACGAGATTATATGTTCGCGAGCGATCTCGACCAGGTGAGCATTGATAGCATCATTTACCGGCTTGAACTCTGTCAGTAATGGCACTGAAATTTATGTTTTCGTTATTTAAATTCCTTATATCCAGGCCAGCACGAATTGCTCTCATTGAATTACAACTGTAATATTTGCCGTCGTGTGAGCGAGCTTCGAGCTTATTAATTAAACTCGTTTAATAGCTTGTTGATGGCTTTTTCATTTCGCCAGACTGAAAGAAAACCATAAATACTCTTAAATGAGATGGGCTAAAACTTTTCGCCTTTCATATTTTTCAGTTTTACCACATTTTTAAATCAAGGACTGTTAAACAGAGTTCAAACCAAGAGAAAATGTCGCAAATACGAGCTTGAGTATTTTAACATTTCGTTTATGAACAGCTTACCGTCAAAAACGTTTAGAGCGTATGTTGTTTTCTGGTACTGGTTTATCGACCAGCAGGTTTATCTCTTCTTCTGTCACAAAAGCAAACCGTTTCCCCATCTTAACATTCATTTTAATTGCAAACTTGACGCTTCTTGAAGTTTTTGAAATTGGGGAATATCACTTGGGGAATATCCGAGGATATTCCCCAGTTTTAGCCGGGGTATATTCGGTCACGTGAGGCGTTTAGACCAATCGCGCGCGAGCGAAAATATTTGATGGTTTATAATGGCTGATATACCATCGCCGCTATGCCAGTCAAAACTCTGGAAATCCATTATCCAATTGTCCAGTTTTTTTTTTTTAATAATACCATATTACCGTTGTTGTCTCATACAGTATACAAACGTAGGGAATGTTTTTTTTTTTCTGACTTTTCTACATGCTCTAGCTTTAAAAAGCTTTTTTTTTAAGCGTTAAAGTAAGTTGAAAAAAAAAAAGAATGAATTTGTGTGACAAAGTGCGATCGAAGCGTGACTTCTGGAGTAATAACGATCAAGACGCCGTTTGTTTGTGTACCTTGTGGTTTAAAGCGGCATCTCACTGGTGATTAAATGGTCGTTTTTGACACTCAAGCTAGTCGATATTGCGTTGCTGTTTTGCTTAGAAGGCGCGACTGAGCTAAAGTGACAAGAAATGTCGTCTAGTACGCTCATTCCACATACAAATACTCGTGCCGCTCGTGGTAAACTCACACTAAGAGATGTTGACCGTTTTCGGGACGGGTTGGTGAGCGAACTCAAAGAAAAAGAAAGATATTAAATGATACCAAATGGACGAATGGACAAATTGTCAACAAAGCAAAATGGAAAGCAGTTGCTCCACTTTCGTACCTTTTGTGGTAAATGTAGTGATTTTTCTGGTTTTTTATATATAATCGTGTAGTTTGGCACGTTTCACAAGTGCAATGTTTGCGATTGGCCATCATCGGTAAAATCGATTGTAATTGTGTTTGATGATCGTAGTTATCTGTCGGAAAAAACTATGAAGGTAACTGTGGCTAGTCCGACCAAGGAAAATGGTGTTCCAGTGAAAATAACAGTTATTGAATTGAGATCTCCTGAAGGGAATTTATTTCTTTGAAACGTCTGTCACACAAAGCCCAGGAAATAAGGGTATTTGGGTGGAAAGGCATTCGCACAAATCTCCTTTGTCGCCAAAATTCATCATTATCTTAGATGCACCTCATTAATACAAAACCCGACTTGTTTAGTAATATATCATTTTGCTTATGTATCATTTGCGTGACTTTTTCGGCTAAACTATATTTCTCGCAAATACAAAGTGATGCCTTTTATAGACTCTAAGCGCCTAATACAAGGACGCCCAAGTATACGCTCCCAAAGTGTCTTGTTGCATTGAAAACTATGAGTAGAGTTTTGTGATATTCCATTGCATGCTATATATATTTAACTCGTGGTGACTTATCTATTCCAGAAAACGTGTTTTACAGCTGTATCGAGGGCAAAGGACGTTTTATCAGGATGTGTTTGTCTCTCCTGCAAAACTTGTGGTAGGTGTTGGAGTGAAGAACATGTACCTGAATTTTTCGTCACTGCATACTTTAACTAACCTTAATTATAAACAGGTTAATGGCTGGTATCGGATTTATACTTGATTGAATAAAAAAGCGTTTTTAAAAGGCTTAAAAAAATGATATTTTTTTTAGTGGAGCTCCGTGCGCGCGCAGAGCCCCAGTGATAAGAGATTTTGTTAAACCCATGAATGCGAAAAATTTTGGTTATGACCTTCTGTCCGACCGTCCGTACGTAAATCCACCCCTCTATATAAGCCAATGTTAAATGCTGCTATCAATTTAACCCTGTGCCTTGCAACCCACGTATTTTCGGCGGGAAGTGGGATGACCAGCTTCTTTTATAAAAACAAACAAGAATTTTGGAGAAAAACTAATTCTTGTATTCACTGAATATGGCGACAAAGTACATAAGTCGAGAAAGCAGGCGATAAATAATCATATTTGAAACCCGAGAGCGACTGACACGACAAACAAACAGGCGAAATATCAGTTGAAAACAAACGTGGTGAGTAGGCAACTCGACAGTAACTTAGAAGTTAAATGCATTTTTGCAGGCAACTGTCGGTAATTTTTCATATTTAGCATATTTGAAATAAATTATTCACAAACATTTAAATCGCTGCCAAACGTCAAATTTTTTTGGATAAATTAATTTTGAATATTCACAGAGCTATTCACAGAGTTATGAATTGTTTGGAACATTTTGTGTTGGACTTGTGTAATTCATTCGCAGCGCATAACAATTAAATATTTCGGACCACAACGAAACATCACTTTTCCTGTGTACTTCTCTTTTTAACGTTAACTTAGAGACTAGAATTATTACTGTAGGAGAAATATTCCCAGGGTTATGAATTGTTTTGAAACATTTTGCGTTGGACTTGTGTAATTCATTCGCCATTCGCAGCGCATAGTTGTAAACACGCTCTAATTTTAAGCGCTCACTGAAACATTTCGGGCCACAACCAAAAACTATTTTTCCTATATTCTCCTTTTCTTAGATTTTACTTAGAAACTAGAATTATTTCTTTAGAAGAAATATTCCCAGAGTTATGAATTGTTCCGAACATTTTGTGTTTGACTTATACGTTTCTTTTGCAGCACATTTTTGTAAACACGCCCTAATTTTAAAGTAAACGCTCAAATATTTCGAACCGTAACCAAACATTATTTTTCCTACATTTCTTCTTTTGTTACAGTTGGTTATGAGACTACAAATTTTTCTGTACGAGAAATATTTACAGAGTTATGAATTTTAAATATTTTTTCCTAGCGGCCAAATTGCACGCGTTAAAAACATCACGCAGTAGCCAACTTGCAAGCCGTTTACAAATTAAATGCTTTCTCTCCGGCAACGATAGATACATTTTCCATATTGTACGCATTTCAAGCTTTACACCGATACATCAATAGTTTACACAGGATAAATATTTTCAGAGAGCTTAATTTTTTATCCACAAGTATTTTATCGAACGTCATCGGAATTAAGCACTGTGACCTTGCACTATCGACAAGAACAGCTGGTTTAAAACATTTTCCGCTGACGCGTAAACAGTTTGGTTTACATTTAAGCTATATATATATTAAACTCCAGAAAGGATGAGGAATTTGTAACATTATAACGTGTTATTACGTTCATACAATAAGCAGATATGCATGTATATAGATGCTATCATAAAAAGGAATTGTGGAGCTCTGCTTTTAGGCTGGGCTAAATATATATATATATATATATATCTGTCTGGATTTTTAAGAACATGCCCTCAGAAATTAACCACATTTTGAGACTTTCTAGGCTGATGGAATATGCTAGTCCAGAACATGACTTTAATTAGGACTCATCACAAGAAAGCAAGGTCAAAGAATACTACAGACCTGGTATAGAAGGTTTGTCTTTGAAATTGGACATGACACTAGCACTGACATTTGAACTGACATGAAACATGGCCTATGTGTTGACAAAATAAGTGCGACATTTGGCAATTATAAACGGCGCCAGCGCATCTTTAATCTCACCCAAAACCCAGTCTTTTAGCGCTCAAGTCTAGCTCTCTACAAAAGAATCGGCTTAATCGGAGCAAGACAGCGTTTTAAATTGATTTTTCGCCTTCATTCTAGAGCCATGACACAATCCGAATCACGCCGAGCAAACATCTGGAAATTATTTATGACATTGAGACCGGAAATCCGACCCAAAATCGCACTTCTGGACTAATCGATCACTAGCCTAACAACGCTACGGTTATAAAGGCGAAAAATAATCGAATAGCTTTTCAAACTCACGCTTTTTGAAGAGAAAATCCTTGCCATTTCTTGTTCGTGTTTATAGTCATATAACTTTAAGTCCCGGATGTTCACAAAAAGATTGGAACGGGGAACACATATGGCGGTTTTCAACAAGAAAATAAACTAAGTCTTTGGCCAGGTGAAAAATTCCCGATAATTTCATCTTGCCCGACTAGAAATCATCCCTAAGAGCTACTTTTTAAAGCCAAAGACTGTCACCTCCTCAAGCAAAGCCCAAAATATGCCAGCCTTCGTCCAAGCCCGAGTAACTAAAGTTTACCCGTTTAGCTGAAAAACAGGACTACTGGTAGCAAGCATATTAGACGAGACAGGAACTGCACTCGTAAGACTTATTCCCTCACTAGACTTAATGATGTCCTCAGGAAAACTTTGCTTCAGGAGGCCTAACAAAACGCTAGGGCTAACGAATTTCTTCTCAGCTAAGACCGCGCCGAATTCAAAGCGAGTTCGTTGTGCCGTGTATAAACGTTTGAGAGAGAATGGGGCTAGCTGGGCAAAACAATTAAATGACTCTACATCGGGTAGTTTCGGGGAGGGGAGGGGGGGGGGGGGGGTAAGGAGAAGAATAGCTTTTGTCTTTTAAATGACTGCTGGTGACTCTTGTATTGTACATCCCTACATTAAATGGGAAATAAAAAAATAATAATAATAAAAAAAAAAACAAAACAAGTTATATGTTAAGAAAAGTTAACAAAAATCATAGATTTCTGAGGGTATGTTCTTTTAAATTCAGACAGATATTATTAGTATTTGGGCTCAAATTGTTCAGAACGGCTTGATATGCTTCTTTGTATCATTAATCACTTCAAGATAAACTGTAGTAACCAAATAAAGAGGAAATGGTGCCTCCACAAGTTATATTTTAGGCAAGAAATCATGTCAGTTTATGAGTGACACAAAGCAAGGGCTAACTAGTTCCTTGCATTCATCATATTTTGAAATAAGCTGTAAAGTTGAGGCTTTAAGCCCTTCTACTAACAGCAGTTACATTGTTAGACAAAACAACTGTGATTTACAAAAGCAGGACTAGCAAGAAAAGCTTATATTTTCATCATTCCACTTATATCATTTTAATATCTGTCTGGATTTTTAAGAACATGCCCTCAGAAATTAACCACATTTTGAGACTTTCTAGGCTGATGGAATATGCTAGTCCAGAACATGACTTTAATTAGGACTCATCACAAGAAAGCAAGGTCAAAGAATACTACAGACCTGGTATAGAAGGTTTGTCTTTGAAATTGGACATGACACTAGCACTGACATTTGAACTGACATGAAACATGGCCTATGTGTTGACAAAATAAGTGCGACATTTGGCAATTATAAACGGCGCCAGCGCATCTTTAATCTCACCCAAAACCCAGTCTTTTAGCGCTCAAGTCTAGCTCTCTACAAAAGAATCGGCTTAATCGGAGCAAGACAGCGTTTTAAATTGATTTTTCGCCTTCATTCTAGAGCCATGACACAATCCGAATCACGCCGAGCAAACATCTGGAAATTATTTATGACATTGAGACCGGAAATCCGACCCAAAATCGCACTTCTGGACTAATCGATCACTAGCCTAACAACGCTACGGTTATAAAGGCGAAAAATAATCGAATAGCTTTTCAAACTCACGCTTTTTGAAGAGAAAATCCTTGCCATTTCTTGTTCGTGTTTATAGTCATATAACTTTAAGTCCCGGATGTTCACAAAAAGATTGGAACGGGGAACACATATGGCGGTTTTCAACAAGAAAATAAACTAAGTCTTTGGCCAGGTGAAAAATTCCCGATAATTTCATCTTGCCCGACTAGAAATCATCCCTAAGAGCTACTTTTTAAAGCCAAAGACTGTCACCTCCTCAAGCAAAGCCCAAAATATGCCAGCCTTCGTCCAAGCCCGAGTAACTAAAGTTTACCCGTTTAGCTGAAAAACAGGACTACTGGTAGCAAGCATATTAGACGAGACAGGAACTGCACTCGTAAGACTTATTCCCTCACTAGACTTAATGATGTCCTCAGGAAAACTTTGCTTCAGGAGGCCTAACAAAACGCTAGGGCTAACGAATTTCTTCTCAGCTAAGACCGCGCCGAATTCAAAGCGAGTTCGTTGTGCCGTGTATAAACGTTTGAGAGAGAATGGGGCTAGCTGGGCAAAACAATTAAATGACTCTACATCGGGTAGTTTCGGGGAGGGGAGGGGGGGGGGGGGGTAAGGAGAAGAATAGCTTTTGTCTTTTAAATGACTGCTGGTGACTCTTGTATTGTACATCCCTACATTAAATGGGAAATAAAAAAATAATAATAATAAAAAAAAAAACAAAACAAGTTATATGTTAAGAAAAGTTAACAAAAATCATAGATTTCTGAGGGTATGTTCTTTTAAATTCAGACAGATATTATTAGTATTTGGGCTCAAATTGTTCAGAACGGCTTGATATGCTTCTTTGTATCATTAATCACTTCAAGATAAACTGTAGTAACCAAATAAAGAGGAAATGGTGCCTCCACAAGTTATATTTTAGGCAAGAAATCATGTCAGTTTATGAGTGACACAAAGCAAGGGCTAACTAGTTCCTTGCATTCATCATATTTTGAAATAAGCTGTAAAGTTGAGGCTTTAAGCCCTTCTACTAACAGCAGTTACATTGTTAGACAAAACAACTGTGATTTACAAAAGCAGGACTAGCAAGAAAAGCTTATATTTTCATCATTCCACTTATATCATTTTAATATCTGTCTGGATTTTTAAGAACATGCCCTCAGAAATTAACCACATTTTGAGACTTTCTAGGCTGATGGAATATGCTAGTCCAGAACATGACTTTAATTAGGACTCATCACAAGAAAGCAAGGTCAAAGAATACTACAGACCTGGTATAGAAGGTTTGTCTTTGAAATTGGACATGACACTAGCACTGACATTTGAACTGACATGAAACATGGCCTATGTGTTGACAAAATAAGTGCGACATTTGGCAATTATAAACGGCGCCAGCGCATCTTTAATCTCACCCAAAACCCAGTCTTTTAGCGCTCAAGTCTAGCTCTCTACAAAAGAATCGGCTTAATCGGAGCAAGACAGCGTTTTAAATTGATTTTTCGCCTTCATTCTAGAGCCATGACACAATCCGAATCACGCCGAGCAAACATCTGGAAATTATTTATGACATTGAGACCGGAAATCCGACCCAAAATCGCACTTCTGGACTAATCGATCACTAGCCTAACAACGCTACGGTTATAAAGGCGAAAAATAATCGAATAGCTTTTCAAACTCACGCTTTTTGAAGAGAAAATCCTTGCCATTTCTTGTTCGTGTTTATAGTCATATAACTTTAAGTCCCGGATGTTCACAAAAAGATTGGAACGGGGAACACATATGGCGGTTTTCAACAAGAAAATAAACTAAGTCTTTGGCCAGGTGAAAAATTCCCGATAATTTCATCTTGCCCGACTAGAAATCATCCCTAAGAGCTACTTTTTAAAGCCAAAGACTGTCACCTCCTCAAGCAAAGCCCAAAATATGCCAGCCTTCGTCCAAGCCCGAGTAACTAAAGTTTACCCGTTTAGCTGAAAAACAGGACTACTGGTAGCAAGCATATTAGACGAGACAGGAACTGCACTCGTAAGACTTATTCCCTCACTAGACTTAATGATGTCCTCAGGAAAACTTTGCTTCAGGAGGCCTAACAAAACGCTAGGGCTAACGAATTTCTTCTCAGCTAAGACCGCGCCGAATTCAAAGCGAGTTCGTTGTGCCGTGTATAAACGTTTGAGAGAGAATGGGGCTAGCTGGGCAAAACAATTAAATGACTCTACATCGGGTAGTTTCGGGGAGGGGAGGGGGGGGGGGGGGTAAGGAGAAGAATAGCTTTTGTCTTTTAAATGACTGCTGGTGACTCTTGTATTGTACATCCCTACATTAAATGGGAAATAAAAAAATAATAATAATAAAAAAAAAAACAAAACAAGTTATATGTTAAGAAAAGTTAACAAAAATCATAGATTTCTGAGGGTATGTTCTTTTAAATTCAGACAGATATTATTAGTATTTGGGCTCAAATTGTTCAGAACGGCTTGATATGCTTCTTTGTATCATTAATCACTTCAAGATAAACTGTAGTAACCAAATAAAGAGGAAATGGTGCCTCCACAAGTTATATTTTAGGCAAGAAATCATGTCAGTTTATGAGTGACACAAAGCAAGGGCTAACTAGTTCCTTGCATTCATCATATTTTGAAATAAGCTGTAAAGTTGAGGCTTTAAGCCCTTCTACTAACAGCAGTTACATTGTTAGACAAAACAACTGTGATTTACAAAAGCAGGACTAGCAAGAAAAGCTTATATTTTCATCATTCCACTTATATCATTTTAATATCTGTCTGGATTTTTAAGAACATGCCCTCAGAAATTAACCACATTTTGAGACTTTCTAGGCTGATGGAATATGCTAGTCCAGAACATGACTTTAATTAGGACTCATCACAAGAAAGCAAGGTCAAAGAATACTACAGACCTGGTATAGAAGGTTTGTCTTTGAAATTGGACATGACACTAGCACTGACATTTGAACTGACATGAAACATGGCCTATGTGTTGACAAAATAAGTGCGACATTTGGCAATTATAAACGGCGCCAGCGCATCTTTAATCTCACCCAAAACCCAGTCTTTTAGCGCTCAAGTCTAGCTCTCTACAAAAGAATCGGCTTAATCGGAGCAAGACAGCGTTTTAAATTGATTTTTCGCCTTCATTCTAGAGCCATGACACAATCCGAATCACGCCGAGCAAACATCTGGAAATTATTTATGACATTGAGACCGGAAATCCGACCCAAAATCGCACTTCTGGACTAATCGATCACTAGCCTAACAACGCTACGGTTATAAAGGCGAAAAATAATCGAATAGCTTTTCAAACTCACGCTTTTTGAAGAGAAAATCCTTGCCATTTCTTGTTCGTGTTTATAGTCATATAACTTTAAGTCCCGGATGTTCACAAAAAGATTGGAACGGGGAACACATATGGCGGTTTTCAACAAGAAAATAAACTAAGTCTTTGGCCAGGTGAAAAATTCCCGATAATTTCATCTTGCCCGACTAGAAATCATCCCTAAGAGCTACTTTTTAAAGCCAAAGACTGTCACCTCCTCAAGCAAAGCCCAAAATATGCCAGCCTTCGTCCAAGCCCGAGTAACTAAAGTTTACCCGTTTAGCTGAAAAACAGGACTACTGGTAGCAAGCATATTAGACGAGACAGGAACTGCACTCGTAAGACTTATTCCCTCACTAGACTTAATGATGTCCTCAGGAAAACTTTGCTTCAGGAGGCCTAACAAAACGCTAGGGCTAACGAATTTCTTCTCAGCTAAGACCGCGCCGAATTCAAAGCGAGTTCGTTGTGCCGTGTATAAACGTTTGAGAGAGAATGGGGCTAGCTGGGCAAAACAATTAAATGACTCTACATCGGGTAGTTTCGGGGAGGGGAGGGGGGGGGGGGGGTAAGGAGAAGAATAGCTTTTGTCTTTTAAATGACTGCTGGTGACTCTTGTATTGTACATCCCTACATTAAATGGGAAATAAAAAAATAATAATAATAAAAAAAAAAACAAAACAAGTTATATGTTAAGAAAAGTTAACAAAAATCATAGATTTCTGAGGGTATGTTCTTTTAAATTCAGACAGATATTATTAGTATTTGGGCTCAAATTGTTCAGAACGGCTTGATATGCTTCTTTGTATCATTAATCACTTCAAGATAAACTGTAGTAACCAAATAAAGAGGAAATGGTGCCTCCACAAGTTATATTTTAGGCAAGAAATCATGTCAGTTTATGAGTGACACAAAGCAAGGGCTAACTAGTTCCTTGCATTCATCATATTTTGAAATAAGCTGTAAAGTTGAGGCTTTAAGCCCTTCTACTAACAGCAGTTACATTGTTAGACAAAACAACTGTGATTTACAAAAGCAGGACTAGCAAGAAAAGCTTATATTTTCATCATTCCACTTATATCATTTTAATATCTGTCTGGATTTTTAAGAACATGCCCTCAGAAATTAACCACATTTTGAGACTTTCTAGGCTGATGGAATATGCTAGTCCAGAACATGACTTTAATTAGGACTCATCACAAGAAAGCAAGGTCAAAGAATACTACAGACCTGGTATAGAAGGTTTGTCTTTGAAATTGGACATGACACTAGCACTGACATTTGAACTGACATGAAACATGGCCTATGTGTTGACAAAATAAGTGCGACATTTGGCAATTATAAACGGCGCCAGCGCATCTTTAATCTCACCCAAAACCCAGTCTTTTAGCGCTCAAGTCTAGCTCTCTACAAAAGAATCGGCTTAATCGGAGCAAGACAGCGTTTTAAATTGATTTTTCGCCTTCATTCTAGAGCCATGACACAATCCGAATCACGCCGAGCAAACATCTGGAAATTATTTATGACATTGAGACCGGAAATCCGACCCAAAATCGCACTTCTGGACTAATCGATCACTAGCCTAACAACGCTACGGTTATAAAGGCGAAAAATAATCGAATAGCTTTTCAAACTCACGCTTTTTGAAGAGAAAATCCTTGCCATTTCTTGTTCGTGTTTATAGTCATATAACTTTAAGTCCCGGATGTTCACAAAAAGATTGGAACGGGGAACACATATGGCGGTTTTCAACAAGAAAATAAACTAAGTCTTTGGCCAGGTGAAAAATTCCCGATAATTTCATCTTGCCCGACTAGAAATCATCCCTAAGAGCTACTTTTTAAAGCCAAAGACTGTCACCTCCTCAAGCAAAGCCCAAAATATGCCAGCCTTCGTCCAAGCCCGAGTAACTAAAGTTTACCCGTTTAGCTGAAAAACAGGACTACTGGTAGCAAGCATATTAGACGAGACAGGAACTGCACTCGTAAGACTTATTCCCTCACTAGACTTAATGATGTCCTCAGGAAAACTTTGCTTCAGGAGGCCTAACAAAACGCTAGGGCTAACGAATTTCTTCTCAGCTAAGACCGCGCCGAATTCAAAGCGAGTTCGTTGTGCCGTGTATAAACGTTTGAGAGAGAATGGGGCTAGCTGGGCAAAACAATTAAATGACTCTACATCGGGTAGTTTCGGGGAGGGGAGGGGGGGGGGGGGGGGGTAAGGAGAAGAATAGCTTTTGTCTTTTAAATGACTGCTGGTGACTCTTGTATTGTACATCCCTACATTAAATGGGAAATAAAAAAATAATAATAATAAAAAAAAAAAACAAAACAAGTTATATGTTAAGAAAAGTTAACAAAAATCATAGATTTCTGAGGGTATGTTCTTTTAAATTCAGACAGATATTATTAGTATTTGGGCTCAAATTGTTCAGAACGGCTTGATATGCTTCTTTGTATCATTAATCACTTCAAGATAAACTGTAGTAACCAAATAAAGAGGAAATGGTGCCTCCACAAGTTATATTTTAGGCAAGAAATCATGTCAGTTTATGAGTGACACAAAGCAAGGGCTAACTAGTTCCTTGCATTCATCATATTTTGAAATAAGCTGTAAAGTTGAGGCTTTAAGCCCTTCTACTAACAGCAGTTACATTGTTAGACAAAACAACTGTGATTTACAAAAGCAGGACTAGCAAGAAAAGCTTATATTTTCATCATTCCACTTATATCATTTTAATATCTGTCTGGATTTTTAAGAACATGCCCTCAGAAATTAACCACATTTTGAGACTTTCTAGGCTGATGGAATATGCTAGTCCAGAACATGACTTTAATTAGGACTCATCACAAGAAAGCAAGGTCAAAGAATACTACAGACCTGGTATAGAAGGTTTGTCTTTGAAATTGGACATGACACTAGCACTGACATTTGAACTGACATGAAACATGGCCTATGTGTTGACAAAATAAGTGCGACATTTGGCAATTATAAACGGCGCCAGCGCATCTTTAATCTCACCCAAAACCCAGTCTTTTAGCGCTCAAGTCTAGCTCTCTACAAAGAATCGGCTTAATCGGAGCAAGACAGCGTTTTAAATTGATTTTTCGCCTTCATTCTAGAGCCATGACACAATCCGAATCACGCCGAGCAAACATCTGGAAATTATTTATGACATTGAGACCGGAAATCCGACCCAAAATCGCACTTCTGGACTAATCGATCACTAGCCTAACAACGCTACGGTTATAAAGGCGAAAAATAATCGAATAGCTTTTCAAACTCACGCTTTTTGAAGAGAAAATCCTTGCCATTTCTTGTTCGTGTTTATAGTCATATAACTTTAAGTCCCGGATGTTCACAAAAAGATTGGAACGGGGAACACATATGGCGGTTTTCAACAAGAAAATAAACTAAGTCTTTGGCCAGGTGAAAAATTCCCGATAATTTCATCTTGCCCGACTAGAAATCATCCCTAAGA
>NW_028145791.1:0-19053 GCF_977016875.1 Pavona decussata
AAAAAATCCTATGCTCCTTTTAATCCCCTCATTTGATGCTACAGGACGAGTAAAGAGGGTTTTCCACCCAGCCCCAGCTTCGCGAGGTTTTGCGAGTCACGTATTTCTAGTTAAGTCATAAATGCAGCATGTACCGCAGGTGCAGGCTGACCGACATGCTAATTGAGTGGTCTATTAATTGACTGACTCAAGATTCCAAGGTAAAGAGTCGTTTATTACTAGAAATACGTGACTCGCAAAACCTCGCGAAGCTGGGGCTGGGTGGAAAACCCTCTTTACTCGTCCTGTAGCATCAAATGAGGAGATTAAAAGGAGCATAGGATTTTTTTTTATGAGCATGGTCTCTTCGTAGTTCCATAGGCTAGTTTGCGGTTGAAAATCTATTTCTGACGCGACGTAATGAACAACGGGCGGGCAGCGCTGTCGTGTTCGATGAATTTATTTCCCACGGAAAATTATTTTACCGCGGCCACAAACGTGTAATTTCTTCAATGCAATCTTTCACAAAAAAGATTTCTAAAAGAAAGGGAAAATATTCTGGAGAGATAGTTCTGTATCCAGTGAATATTGATGCACATTACAGTTTAAATTTGATCATGCACGCATATTTTTTCCGATGTATGCAAATTTTTTTCAGACGACGCCAGACAGTCAGACGTCATTCATACTTTGTTTGCGCACTGTTGCCAGGCAACAGCACGGACACCTTCACGGAAATATATAAACATATAAATATATGTTCGGCTCGAATTCGCACGGCTTAGCTCCCGAGCGCGGCCTTCGGCCCGACAAATTTATTAACCTCGCTACGCTCGGGCCTTCGGCCCTCGCTCCGCGAGGAATAAGAAGTGTCAAACGAAAGAAAGACATTTTTATGATTTTATTTTTCCTTCGTATTTTAGTGATACTGACGAGGGAGCAGAGGATGAGGAGTCAGAAGAGGAAAACTTTGACGACACGGAGAACGATGAAGACGAAACTGAAATCGTTCCTAAAGATACCACTTTAGAAAGGTGCTTAAGACAATGTACACATGTGTGTCGTATTATGGAATACGTATCGTATGAATTTACTATCCAAATTACCAAATTACCAATCAAAGTCGCACCTGGTTGTGTGGTTATGAGATTCCGTTTCCTAAGAAACTACAAAGTCCAAGCAAAAATATACGAAATATGATCCAAAGAACAATCGAAAGAACATCTTTGTTGTTTTGATGTTATTTGACTTTCGTTTGCAGAGATCCTGACCTGGAAACAGAGGTTGAAAATGCAGAAGAAGACGAACTTGAAGACGAAGATGATGAAAGCGAAACTGAAAACGGCTCTAAAGATAATGGAGCCACTGTAGAAAGGTACTGAAAGCAGCACAGAATACATGTTTCATTATGGATGCCCCTCTGTCAGTGTCGGTCTGTATATTTTGCGCATACTTAGATGTTGAGGTTTCTACGATGTATGCATTGAAACCTTAAATGAACGAAAACGCAAGTGAGAAGTTAGATTGAAGGATTGAAGGAAGGGCAAAAGTATCCTTAACGTCCTCCCTTCGTTTTCTTCTAGTGAATCGGAAGATAAGTTTGATCATGATGAAAATGATGAAGACGAGGTGGAAAATGACGACGACGATGTTGATGATGATGTTAATGAAGAGGAAAGGTAATTAATGAAACGTGAAAAACGTATGATTAGATATGAGAATTGCTTCTAAAAACTACCTCGAACTATCTAGTAGCATGTCAGCCTTTTTGTTTATTACCTAATGCATTCATTTACACGTTCCTTGCACCTTTATGGTTTCAGCTTTGCTTCAAAAGTTCCCAAGAATGATTCTATATACCTTTCAAGAAAACGGAGTGTTTCAGATCAGCTTTCACTGACCAAATAAATTTCTATAAAAACGGAACAAGAATTAACAAACTACCATTCTTTATAAGTTGATCGATATACAACAAAGATATCAAACAAATGCCTAAATATTGGCGAATAAGTTATGGTCGTTATGATCGTTGATAAGTTACTATAGCAACAGTATATCCTGTTATAAAATGCCCCTAATTTTACCTTTTAGTAGTTATAACTCAAAAACGAGCTCGCTGACCCATATTTTAAATTATGGAACTATAATCAACGTGTTAGATACAACCTTTTGCAAAGTTTCAAAAAATTATAGAGAAGAGTTCTAGAGCCAACTTAAATTTTTCACTCTGAACCTCATTAATCTACAATAATTTATTTAATGTTGAAAACGAAGGGAGCATTTGCCACGTCTTCTGAGCCAAGACGTCATGTTCAAAACTGTCAACTTAATTTTCTTAAATCTAAGGAAAGATAATAGAAGAAAAATGCTAATATGCAACTAGTTTGAAAGTTTTAGTGCTCGAAAGAGATGGAAACTGATGCAAGCTACCTTAAACTGAGTTTGTTTTACTAGCAAAAAAATGCTAAATGCCCGTTCTTCACTCAGCCCTTCAAATGTTGTGTTTTCAATTGCAGTGTGTCTGACATAAAAACCACAGCTAAAGATGACTTTGAAGATGGCGATATCAACGAAGATGAAGAAAACTTTGGTGTTCATGATCATCAGTCACTGCAAAAATCAGCAGACCCGATTAGAATTCGCTTCCGACGCATAGGTCGACGCGTTCGTCGTATCATACGTGGTGGAAAACGTATCATTCGACGTGGAAAACGAATCATTCGACGTGGCAAACGTATTATTCGACGTGGAAAACGTATCGTTCGACGAGTTCGTCGTATCGTCAGGGGCGGCAAACGCGTTATTCGTCGCGTGAAACGTATTGCACGACGAGTATTTGGCCGTCGTCGCCGCCGTCGCCGTAGTCGTCGCCGTCGTCGCCGTAATCGCCGTCGTCGACGTGGCTAAACTGGGTAACTTATCATTAGTACGTTAAGATAATTTAGAAAAGTCCCATCGTTTTCCATGCAAACTCAAGCGTACAGGGAAAGCAAGGGATACACTGTTTTGTGCACGGCGGAATGTTTCTAGAACCCAGGCAAAAGGAAAATATTATAAGATTTTCTTAAAGGGAAAACAAACCATTCAGTTGTTTTGGCATCCTGTATTGGAATGTGTCACTTATCTTTATTAAGTGCTACAAAATAGACGACAAAGCCCCGGTAAAAAGCGTGTACACTAAAGAATGTGAGCAAAATAACCCTCAAAACCCAAGCAAAGATTCAGAAGACATTAGCTTAGCCTTCTTATAGACAACAAGCTAGAAGAACCGTTCTAGTTTTCCTCAGATAATTTTGTTATAATAAACGTGTCGCATTCTTTTTGTCTCAGCATGGTGATATACTGTCTCTCAGGTGCTATGTGGTTGTTTGTTTCGTTTTCGTTTACTCTTTTATTTTTCTGTCCGTCTTGGTTTTGATATTGGTTTCATTTTTGGCGCGGATGTAAAGGCAACTAGCGTGCAGCAACTTAGTGGTATTACAACCTTTCTTACATGGGAAGCCAGTCTATCGTAGCTTCCCCAGCGTTCTTCCATGTTTCTCAACGAAAGATTCAACTGCCGAGAAACGAGAGAAACAATGTGGAGTTATTAAAGGGGAAGTCTCATGGGGTTTTTGACCTGTTTGGTTAAAAATGATGAAATGAGACCTTCACATAGCTACTAAACAATTTTAGAACAACGAGAGGAAAGAGATCAACTCAATTCTTGAAAGAGAACAACTCGTGATCTGTTCTAGCGCAGTTTGAAATAAAAAATGCGTGAACTTGAAAAGCGTTAACCTAACATTTTTCGAGTTTTAATCCACTCCGACCTACTCTGTCTCTAGCCAAAGGCACTAATCGACAGTTTTATTACACTAGGATGATAATTTATAACTAAAATAGACAATTATTTTAAGTTTCTGTAGACAGACAAACACTCTTGGGTTTTGAAATGACATCAAATTCGCGTGATAGTTCCCCTTTACATCTTGACGTCTTAGCATACAGCGGAAAGGTCTTTAACTCTAGTTTAGGCGCTGATCATCGCTCAACTCCGATTTCCAGGTAAATACTTAACAGAAATTCTCGCCTTTCACTTTCTCTACAGTCACCTTTTAGCTTTTTTTTTGTTTTATTCGAATATATATATATATATTTTTTAAGTGTTCACCGATAGCATCCGCTATCCATGTTTTTGTGTCTCTTCCTGCACTTATTGGCTATATAGCCAGTTAAAGCGAGAGAACCTGACAGTTAATATAAGATCTTCCACTTAATCTCCTTCTTGCCTCTAATTAACTTTATATTATTTTTTCTATTGAATTAATTATTTCTCTTCATTTTTTCCTCAGACGTGTAATTCTATTCACAGGACTACAAGGTTTTGCCATTATTGACCATGAGGCAGAACCAACCTAAAGTTAACAGAAGACTACAAATAATCACTCACAATTAGTATAAATAGGTTATGTGTATGATGTAAGAGAAAAAGGTAAATAAATTACATGTGATGCAATTTAACTCGCATTTGTCAGTAGTCCTTGTTAACCCTTTAATGCCTCCTAATATAGTAGATTTTAGCGAAAGCTCCTGTAACTCAAAAAATATTTAAAATGCACAACAGTTTGAGGCTTTTTTTGCCAAATTGAAGCTTAATTATCTCTGAAAAATGCGTGGCAATCCGTAATTTTTGTTTTCGATTCCTCTGCCTGAGAGAGTGGGGAAGGCTTTGAAATGAAGGTCCGCCTCAAAATTGGCACACGTAGTTATTGTGAGGACTTGTGCAATATACCAAAGTTTCAGCTTCATTGACCTTATTTGGGCTGAGTTCTAGATAACAGCCTTGTGGGGGTCCCCTGAGGCTGATTTTTAACTTAATTTTTATCACTCTTCATTACTTCGCGTACAAACCTAGAAAATTAGTTTTCAAGGCCACCAACTAACATTTGCATTCAAACTTTAAGAGCGGCTGCCGGTAAGGATCGAGAATTCGCCGTCAACGACCAATTTGGCGAATCGCTCATATTCGGTCCAAAAATACCCTCTGGTGAACTATTTTCAAAAATCATATTTAAAACTTCCAGCGACTTTTTAATTTTGAGAGATTCGAAAAAATTTGAAAATGCGGTCAAAGTGCGGTTTTTCGGCCGACTGAAGGTTCAAAATAAGGTGCGCGAACGAAGCACTGCCAAATGCTTAAAATAATTTCAGTTGAAGTTAAACTTTACAAAAACTATGAACAACTATTGTTGTTTGTTGTCCACTACTAAACATTTTCAAATCTATTCATTTTGTTATTCTAGCGAGCACTTTAAAACCACCTTTGTAGAGCGCTAAAAATGGCGGCGAAATATAGGTAATATTTAACGGCACAAAAGTGTTCCTGGTACCTCAGTTTTGGTTGATTTTACTTTACAGCCTTAAAACATAGTTATTAAACATTCGCAACGCTTCCCTCTGAGAAAATCGAGAACTTTTGCAGCGTGTTCGGCTCAAATAACACAAGATTTATCGTCAAAATGGAAGCTAATTAAGTCCAATAAGGCCAAAATCCAAAAAAATAAACTCAAGTCTCGTTAATTTGTACTTTGACCCTGAAGATATGTCCACTATCATGCAAATAACGGTCACAGAGGTGTTTTGGCCTCTCGAAAATCTAAACTTGAAATGAAAATCTGTGCTCTGTCACTGCAGCGGCATTTGCCTTACGTGTAACAGTTGTCCATGCACAAGCACTTTTGACAGATCAAATCTAAGAGATGTCATGAATCCTCAGCTGCTTGGTTTTCCAAAAAAAAAAAAAAAAACTTGCTGAATTCTTTAGGTAAGCGGAAAAATGGAATACTCTATTAGAATAAACATTTTCAAAACTGTAAGATCGACATGAAATCGCTTGCAACCATGAACCAATTAATACTAAAGGTATTCTTAATTTGAGTGGCAATGCAAACATGCGATTCGTTACTTCTGAGTTGAGCGATGTAAAAAGATGTAAAAAGATTTGCTAACGCTTTTTCAAATAATCAAAATGACAGAGTTACACTGTAATAGCAATCCATTAAATTAGTAAGAAACGAGAGGTGAGCTTGTCCGATCCGCAATAATGGTAGCAGATTTATCGCTTAAATTAAGCTTAACGTTTGAAGTCCTCACAAAAAAATACGCACATACCCAAAACCACGAATCCACTGAATCCGTACAACTATTATAAGCGTCAGATGTTAATTGAATCCACATCATTTTTCTTCATAGCCGCTTTCCTAATCTTCGGGTTGAAAATAGTTGCTCGAGCTTTGAATCTCGGTTGCGGCAAACGACAAAGCGTGAGATTCCGCGTTTATGTTTTCTCAAAAAAAAAAAAAAAAAAAAAAAAAAAAAAGAGTACATAGATGAGAATAGTGCAAAATAATTGTGGCCCCAAACAACTCATTTTTTTCTGAGAAATTGAAGACATTGAGCGGGAAGCGTAGGATAAATATAGTCACGCGGTCATTTCTGTCTCTCGCCGTAAACCGCAATCGAGATTGCAATCTTTATTGTCACGCAACACCAAACCATCGGGTTTGGTACTGACATTATCTAAACCATACTTATTTATTTAATTATTTCAACCTTAGTAACATCTAAACTTAATCAAGCAAAATACTGCACGAAACGACTAGTGTGGGTGAGACTGAAATTTATATTTCTGAGTGGGGAAGGAAGGTCGATAATTTTTTGCCGTAAGAATTTTTCTCCCAAAGTGACACCCACGTAGAAATCTTTTTTAATCTATGTAGGATGTTTTTTTCTTGTCAGAAATTGCGGCTACAGAGGTTTTGCTTTTCTTTTAGAAATCGGCCATCCTCCCGAAACTCTGAAAAAAAAAATATTGTCATTCCTAATTCCATATAGCAGGGGGAGGGGCAGGGAAGGGGGGTCGTTGAGCACCCCCCCCCCCCCAGAACTTTCAAAGTGTAAAAAAGTGTGATAAAAAAATAAATAAATAAAAAAAAAAACAATGTGTCAAAAAACAACTGATTAAACAAAAAGATAATGTGCACCAATCAATCTTGAATAATCCAGTTTCGAATTCATCGAGACCGCTGGATAAAAGGACAAAAGACACATTTAGGCAGGGTAAGCCTCAATCTGTACAATCGTACCCAGAGTCCTCAGGCTTTTTGGTCAGCGGGGCGGCGCCAGGAGAGACTCTGGGATAATGGAATTTCTTATCCCAGAAAACGTGGGATTCCGGTCTTAGTGCGCATGCTTAAGATTAAAACGGAAGTCAAATGCCCCAAAATGACAGCCGTGTTATTGTTATTGGGCCTGAAGGTTTTATCAGGCCTTGAAAGTGTTCGAGAAAGCCAAAATTGATTCTTCCACGCGATCAAATGGAACTGGATTTTTTCCCGTAAGAGCAGATCAAAGCAACTGGATTTTTTTTTTCATGTAAGAGCGAGCGAATTCGACGTTGCTACAACAGACAAGTAACATATTTCTTTATTACTGTTTATACTTACAAATAAAAAGGAACCATCACTTCTCCTCTCACAGAACTGAGCAGCTGACTGTGTATTGAATTTATGTTCAAATTACCTTCTCCCCTTCCCTTAACAGTTTACGTCCAAATGGGATTCAATGAACACATACATGTTACCATTTGACAATAATTTAAATCACCTCTTAATATTAGTAATATTTACTGTTGTAAATTAAGGTTTTTTTGTCCCAAAAATTGTTATTTTATTAGACTGAATTGTGTGCACGCTTTTCTTAAAGTGAATTTAAGAAAGTCATATGTGTTCGAGTGCAAGCTAGCACAATTTCAACATCAGCATATTTAATTCATGCCATGAATTCAAGAGCAGCTTTGAAGTTTTTCTTTCTGAATAAACATTCCTTTTGCCTAGCTTTTGGCAAAACTGATAGAGAGTGTTCACATCTTGCATGCTTTTTATAAGTGCTGTGGAGTTGCTCCCAGGTATACTAATAATGTATCTAGAAATAAAATGAAGTATTATAGCAGAGATTGGATAATTGTGCCAACAGGCTTTGAAAATAAGGATAGTGAGTTGTGTTGAGGTTTAATTTGTTAACTATTCTGCCTTACCACAGAGTAATTATATGAGAACTGTATGGAGAGTGGTAATCATGCCACCTCTCATCAGTAAATTTGTTATAATGTGATTGTTGAGAGACTGTTGATAACCTGACTATAATATTTCATTTAGTCAGTAAATTTCTATTCAGTGCATATAATCTCCTTAGTCTGTTCTTGTATACATGTAATCAAGGTAATATAATTTAAAACTATCTTATGTGAGTTCTCTTGTAATTTTGGGTGCAGTGTAGGAAGCACAGGGAAGGGGTCAAAAGATTGGGGAAATTGTGTTTATATTATAAATTGAAATAATTTTGGTGGGGCCTGACTTCATCTGGTTGTGGAGTGCACACTTTAAGTAAGAGCTGAGTCAGATAGCTCAGATACTGACACACATTACCTAATGTATTCTGATTGATTAGGGCACATTACTGGTAAATTGATAATTTCTGAAGGATTTGCCATTTCTTTTGAGTACTGGATGGTGATGTGATTTGGTATCACACGTTTAATTGACTTCAGGCTAGGCAAGGGAAGTATTATACTCAACCAACACTCTGCTGAATTGTATAATATAATCTCCTCTCTGATCTTGCAGCTCTTGCTTTAACGACAGATGATTACTATTGTCAAACTCCTCAATATCCTGAATGATTGGCACAGTGTTGTGAGACCTTTGCTGAACTGTGTAAATTATCCAGCACTTGTGGAAATTTGTGGTCCCTTGACAATAATGTTAGCTATAAACTAAAACTGAAAATTGTCAAACGTGACTCTTATTTCAAGCCCTTCCTGGGCTCTGATTGTCTATTAGGCCACAATGTAAGTCATCCAGCATATTTGCATAATGTTTGTGGGACTGGACCAAGCCTTATCAGCTGCATTGATCAAATGTCTAGAACAATAGAAATACACATTCAAAATAATAATTCAAAATCATTTAAATTTGTCATACCATCAGTTACAAAACTATATCTAAAAAGATGTTTCAAATTTCTTTTTAGCTGGTTAGCAGAATAAACAAGAAGGCTAGTGATGTTTCTTTAACCCATAAGATAGATTGAATAGTAATTCTTTTTCTTTTGGGGGGGGGGGGGGGGGGAGGGTCTAACAAGCATTGACTGTAAAACTTCATGTTTCATCTATAATCACTCTATAATTAACAGTTTTGTTAACAAATTATACTTAAAAATTCTACATACTTGATGAGATAATGGTTACACATAATTTTATTAGTTACCCCTAAACAGGGAAGGGGAAGGGAGTAAAGGACCCATTGGAATCCTTGGAATGTTCAACATATATATTTTATAGACTTGTCACTCTTTAATAAAATTATATTGAATGCAGTTTTTTTGCAAGCTAGTATTGTAGTGTCTGAAAGTTTTTCTTTTGTTTGATTATCAGTGCAAAATAACAATAAACGGTAGGATTCACTGAGAAGTATAATTTTTATGCTTAAACCTGCTGGCTACCACAAATTTCTTGCTAATATTTACTAGCAATAATAATTACATGAATGAATATTACATGAAGAAATGATAGACGGGGTTGTTTTCACCAAATTATTCAGTAAAATCCATCCACTGCCAAAATAATTATGTCAGTAAATTTACCAATTACAAGTTGAGTGTTTGATAAGGATATAATTATGATGAAAGTGGTCACTTTCTGCACAAGGCTGTGCAAGCATTATCTGCAGGTCATATGCCACACAAACTTGGGGTACTTGGCTTCCATGTTTATGTACAACGGGTACACTTGCAGTAGAATGAAATCGAGCAGGGGCCTTCTCTTGTATCTCCTCAATATAATAGCGTCCCAATTGAACCCTTTAAGGGAAGACTTGGTGTTCTTCCTCATAACATATAGCACAGAAAGTCACACCACCGCTCATCTATTTTTTTTTTCAACAACTGGTACTTTAGGCATGATTGCACACTTGTCTACAAGGGAACCCACAGTTTCCTTGTCTCATACTTCTTCAAATATGGATTATTTGTATGTTTTGTCAGATAAAGGGAAAAATAATATTTTAAAAAAGTTAGATTGTTTTTACTTACATATTAATGTACAGTACATTAACAGAGTACAATTAAACTATCATTACCTTCAAATTTTTGCCATCTTTATTTTAAACTCAGTGTACATTATTTGTTTAGCTATAAAAAAAACTCCAAGCAATATATTATGTAATAACTTTTGTATATTTTTAAGATTGAGGAGGCTAATATTCATACTGGCCTCATGGTATCTTTTATTGAGCCTGATCCTCTCCACTTCTTGAGTTTTTTTCTCTTTTATTTGTTTGTCTGTGTACGTGTGGGAAATAAATAAATGTAAAGATTTTAAGGTACTTCTGCATTTCGAAGTCCAGCTTTAGGCTTCAGTATTATCTACACCTGTTTTTTGACTGGTCAAGTTGGATGGCCCTTCACTGCCACAGTGTGTTGACTTTCTTGCGGAGAAGATGGTTGTGAGTAACAGGCAAGTTTATTCTCAACTGCCCCTATACTGTAAAAGTAAACTTCAAATCTGTATGTACTATCACATTTGAGATTAAACTTTCATCTGAAGGTAACCTAGAACCACGGCCTTATACACTTTTTAGGACAAATAATTAATTGTTCTTATTTTGCATGGAATATGGAACAGTGAGAAAAAAATCTGACAAAATTTCTCAAAACAAAATCTCTCAAAATTTAAGAAAAATATTCAACACACCATTACCTCCGCCTGAAAGGGGGAATTTTTTCTGAATTTTTTTCTTTGGCAAACTGGCCATGGGCCGAGACTGAAAAAAGTGAAACTTTTACTCTCGTGTGCGGCGTTTGATCATCGTGGAGATGTCTTCAGCGTTTCCCTTGTGGCAAAACCGAAAGGGAATTAATCGAAACGGCAACCTGAGATGGACTCCACTCCACAACAGATCAGTCGTCTCCAAATTTTTATCCACAACAAAATTTATAGATGTTAAAGAACTTCTCTATATTTCCATGATAACCTTCACTAGTAAATAACATGTTCGAATTATTCAGAACGTTGACGACACCAATGTCCTCTCTATTACGTTTAATGTTTCCATACTTGCGAACGGCTTCACCAATTCGTTCTCCTACCGCTTTTTCTCCCAAACTGACTGATATAATGATATTTTCCGAAGATAATTTTTCACAACAGCAACAGTAATCAGTTTAAGCTGTTTGCATTTTGCCGTGATTTACCGTCGTATGACAGTAGTGGCAAACTTCCTACGATAAAACGGCTGATGTTTAGCCGGCTAGAAATTGTTTCACTGACATAATTCAAAACCTGTCTTTGAATTGGAGTGTTTCTAATTTTTGGTGTGAAAAAAATAAAATAAAATAACCGTGACACACACTTAAAAATTACAAAACTCCGAGTTTGACATTTCAAATCTCCCTCCAAAACAAGGAAAGTTGGTAGGGTGGTTTCCGGTTTGGTTAACTTCCGCAAATGACCAACGGACTTCCTGTCGGTCTTCAATTGTTATGCAGACGACCAATCAAAAAAATTATATTTTTCCATTATCCCAGAGTCTCTCCTGGCGCCGCCCCGCTGACCAAAAAGCCTGAGGACTCTGGGTACGAGATTGCAATCTGTAGTAAAATATTCACAAGTACCAATGAAAAGATGAACTTTTTCACAACTCTGTGTATTGTTTTATTTTAGGATTCAGTACTTGCTTTCTAAAATTTGTGAATATGCTACTTCAGGTTGACGCTAACCCTGCATAAATGTGTCTTTTGTCTTTTTATCCAGAGGTCTTGGTGGATTCGAAACAGGACTATTCTGACGCTGCAAGTGCCTTTTTCACTACCTTCAATAGTTTCTGGTATAGAATCAAAATGACAGACATTTAGATTCTAAAAATAATCTGGAGTGTTTGGACAATGACGTAAGTGTTCTGGAATGTTCTAGATGAATTGATTAGGAGATCAACCGGTAATTTCCGATGTTCAGTTTTTGTCAACTGTGGGAGAATCAGTGTGAAACGTAGTATAGATCATATCTGCAGCTACTGGGTTTGCGAATTCTGAAACACATTCTGGTATAGTAAGGTTGAACTTGGGGTCGCGTGACACGTCACCAAAGTTCTGAAAGATCTTTGAATGGATGCCCAAATTATGGTCTTGGATGCGTGTGCTGTGAGAAAATGGATTTCAATTAATAACCTTCGCTGATTAAGCAAACGTATGGCATTTGTAGAAACTTAGTGGTGCAGCATTAAAGGGGGAAGAACAGAAAGAACGGGTATGTTTTATTTAACTCTTTCAAACACTAATAACCAATAATCAATGCTAAATGGTGTGTATTTGTTTTGCTTTCTACTCGTAAATGGGAGTTGTCACTTTTGAAATTGCTAGCTTAGTTTATTTCGTGTCTTAACCAATTAAGATGTTTGTCTAAGACTTTTTTTAAAACCCCTAACAATTCACAGCATTTGTTTCCTTTGAAATGTAAGTCCGAATGTAAGCAATACTTGTCGACAACAGTTTGCAATTAGAGGAGTCGACTAGGTGTAAACATGGCGGGATATCCAGCTCCAATTTGCTTTTCCAGGCTAACAAAAACCTCAGGGTATGTTTATTTTACACGATGAGGAAAGTATTTTAACGTCGAGTGCCAAATTAACAAGACTGAAGTTTATTTGTTTGGAAATACGCCTAATTGCAGTTGATTAGCTTCCATTTTGTCGATAAATCTTGTGTTATTTGAGCTGAACACAATGCAAAAGTTCTCCGATTTTCTCAGAGGGAAGCGTTGCGAGTCCGAGCTTAAAACTTGGCACGGTGAATGTGTAATAACTATATGTTAAGGCTGTAAAGTAAAATCGTCGAAAACTGAGGTACCAGGAACACTTTTGTGCCGTTAAATATTACCTATATTTCGACGCCATTTTTAGCGCTCTACAAAGGTGGTTTTAAAGTGCCCGCTAGAATAACAAAATGAATAGATTTGAAAATGTTTAGTAGTGGACAATAAACAAGAATAGTAACTGTTGTTCATAGTTTGTGTAAAGTTTAACTTCAACTGAAGTTATTTTAAGCATTTGGCAGTGCTTCGTTCGCGCACCTTATTTTGAACCTTCAGTCGGCCGAAAACCGCACTTTGACCGCATTTTCAATTTTTTTCGAATCTCTCAAAATTAAAAAGTCGCTGGAAGTTTTAAATATGATTTTTGAAAATAGTTCACCAGAGGGTAGTTTTGGATCGAATATGAGCGATTCGCCAAATTGGTCGTTGACGGCGAATTCTCGATCCTTACAGGCAGCCGCTCTTAAGAAGCAAGGACTGTTCTTAAAACAAACGAAACCGCATTGCGTACGGCACAAAACCATAAATTCTAAAATAAATAGGTGTCACACTGTATTAAATAAGCATCCTTTTTACCTTAATGAAAACTAATTTTAAACAAATATGAAGTTTGGATTGTATTTTAAAAGCAACAGACTAGAGCCACGTTTTGCTCCTCTAGTTCTTAATAGAGGATGAACCGCTAAAAGTAAATTAAAGGAACTGAGCGAAGTTTGTTATTGTTTTTGTTTCAAATCACTCCTGATCTAGCTATGAGATTTGTCCGTGCGTGGCCTCCCATGGTATAAAAATACATTAATTCGTCCTCCGTTGTTTTCTTTCCCATCGATTTCCAACAAGGTGTCTTTGCAATATTGCGGCTTTTCTTTGAATCGAATTTTTCTAAAAGCACGGAGCATTTTCTATAACTGCACGGTAAAATGTATATAAATTTCTTTCCATTTTTGTTATTCGTAACCCTTTTGTCGCTCAAAACCTAGGCTTTCCGTATTGCAGAATTATTCGAAAACGCACGTGTACATGCTTCGCTAATTGAATTTTAGTCCTGCATTTACTTTATAAATTGCGGTGGCTCTGCCGTGCGTAATTAAGGCCCTGTTTATACGTCGCATTTAATGACACGTATTTAATTGATGAATTTTTTTCGTCTGGGAGACGAAATTAAATGTCGGTTCATTTTAGACGTCGAATATAATTTCGATGTCGTTTTGTGACCGCATTGACTTTTGACAGCGGAGAACTTCCAAAAACAACATGGCGGCGTTCAGAGAGGCAGTAATGCTAAAGATTGCTCTGGCGAGGCGAAGGCGTAGGAATTTGTCCTTTCAGATGGCAACGCTTGTAGCCGTAAGACGAAAATTCAGGCTTCGACTGCTAGCTTTATTATGTTTATTACTGCAGCAAGTGGGAGAAGAAGAGGAACGTTTTCGTAGTGTCCGAAGGTGTGAGAGAAATGCTGGATGGTGGGAGATGGTGTGGTCAACTTATGACAATTCAAGATTCAAGAAAACCTTTCGTGTGACACGCCAAACGTTTTGCTATATACTAGAGAATATCAGGCAGGATATCACAAAGGATCAGCTGACTGAAATGCCAATTTCCCCGGAGTGCAGATTAGCAATATGTCTTTATCGGCTTGGGAGGGGTGATTACCTGTACACAATAGCAGAATTGTTTGGCGTTGGGCTAGCAACCATCCATGTCATTGTTAAGGAAGTCTGCGAGGCAATCGTAAAAAACTTATGGAGGAAGGCAGTGACAAATCATTTCCCAACTTCTGAGCAGGATTTTACAGAAGCCATGGTAGACATGAACCAGCTTTGGCGATTTCCTTGGTGTTGGGGAGCAATCGACGGTTGCCACATCCCAATTCAGTGCCCTCCTGGTGGAGAGGAAGCTTGTAAAGAGTACCATAACTTTAAAAACTTTTTCTCTATTGTTATGATGGCCATTGTCGACGCTGCGGCAAGATTCCTGTGGGTCAGCGTGGGTTTCCCAGGTAACTCACATGACTCAATTATTTTTCAGTCTACACAGCTATGGAGTGATATCACGGAAAAGAAAGTGATCCCTGAAATATCACAAAACATTCAAGGAACAGACATTTATCCCATGATTCTAGGGGATTCAGCTTTCCCTTTTCGTATTTGGTTGATGAAACCTTACTCCAATGCTGTTCTGAGTGCTGAACAGCACTATTTCAACTACCGTCTCAGCAGGGCAAGGATGGTATCAGAAAGGGCTTTTGGCCAGCTGAAGAGTCGATGGAGAGTTCTATACCGTAAATCATCTTGTCAACCTGATACCGTTAAATGCATTGCATTAGCATGTGTTGTTCTTCACAATATCTGTGTAGACATGGGTGATTCACTACCATCACAGTTAGACTTAACAGAGGATCCAGCACAACATGGAAGAAGAAGCAGGAAGGAGGTCAGAGAACTGCTGATGATGAGAAACTGCACCATGGAGAAGGATAAATCACATCAAGCAGAAGAGATAAGAAAAGCGCTTCTCGACAAATTTTGGGAAGAGAAAGAAGGGCAGTAATCTGTCAGCCCTAACTTTTTCTGTTTTTGCTAGATCTTCAAAAAGAGCTAAAATGTAACAGCATATAACTAATCAGGTGTTCAACCTGGAAATTGTTTTTGATTTACTTTTAAATTTTTGATGTTTGCCAAGTAGGGATTTTCTATTGGCAAGGGAGTTTGCTTGATATAGTTATTAAATAAAGGGAGCATTCTTAAATGAGGGGGTGGGACTCCCACTAAAAGGTATGCAACACATCATGATAGTCAATATGCTGTTACACTTGTTGGACCACTGAATTAAGCCATTTGAGTATAGGGCATTTTCAAAAAGTACCATAATACTCTTTTTTCCCTCCATAACTTTGCATAAGCAATGTTTTTAATATAAATTACAGTATCTGGCGAGAGTTTAAAGTCCCATGAGAAATTGAAAACAATGCTCATGCAATATTTTGGAAGGGCAAAAAAAATTATGATATTTTTGAAAGTTGAGTTTTCAATTTAGGGTGAAATAATATACAAACATTTTAAGCATATTACCCTGAAGTATATATTATTAACAACCTCTATGAGGAATTGTACCACAGGACTTCTGAGTTAGGTGACCATACTTTGATGAATAAATGTTGTGTGGTTTCACAAGAAAAAAAAAAAGTCCAAAAGCAATGACAATAAAATCATGACAATTGGTATGGTGTGTTTGTTGTAGGTTACACCTGTTCTTATATGTAAACCCGTTTGTAACCTAGGTTGAGTCAGAATTACCATTGTCTCCTAACCCTAATTACTCATGATCATGAATTATTAGGGATAGCAAACAAAGGAAACTCCAGTTTTTTGCTGAGAACGGATTTTACCTACAACATGTCTACCGTTTGACAAGGCCTTAGGAAACAAACATGGGTATGTTGGCCAAACTTTATTGTAGCTTTATAACTATTTTAAGTTCTTAAAATGTCAACTTTGCAACAGATGTTGTTAATGAAACAAACTGAAACATATTAACAAAGACCTTCAATGTTGTTTAAGGAGTATTTACTCTTTTCAAAACCACTGTTTTGATGAGAAGCTTATTATCAAAATAAGTCTAAACCAAGTAGAAAATTCAACAAAAATGGATCTTGCATGTTTTGTTCAACAGATTCTTAAACATGCAAATGTCAGAAAACCAGAGTCAATAAAAGTATTGAGTGAAACCATCAGCAGTCTCAGGGGGGTACATAATTCCTGTCTGAGTTTGGTTTCCAGGCACACCATTGTTGGAAAACAAAGGTGTGCTGCTATATGCACCATGATGTTGATACTGTTGGAAGGGTTGCTGACCTGAACCCAACAGTATGTCCAAATACCTTTTCTCTTGGTCTCTTGCTAGTTTCATCTCCTCGTGAATGCCTTCCAAGAGCTGTTTTGTTGGGTCATTCTCAATTACAGATCTTATTAAATCTACAGCTGATGTAATTTGGTCTGATTTATGTTTTCTACCCTTCTTCTTAACTGGTACAAACATGCTCTTCTCAGGAGGCTCCTTTGTACTACCTTCGACAGTACTGCAATCACTGCTCTCATGCTCAATGATTTCTTTGGCACTACTCTCATTGGCTGAAGGTTCACGCGCTTGCTCAGGCTGACATGAATCACGTGACTTTACTATAGGGTAGAGTAGGTCGAACCACTTTCCATATCCTTTCTCGTCAGTCAGCCTCTTCACTCCACTTGCTGTCTTTACAGTAAGACAGATCTTCTTGCATGTGGCTACACACCATTTAAACTTGGTTCTCATCTGCTCTACTGTGAATGGGAATGAATCTTCACATTGTTCGTTCAGTTTATTTAACACAGACTGATAAGCCTCAGCGTTGTATGCTTTCTTGGTGTTCGTGAAAACCAGCTTCCGAAGAATGTTCTCGTCATTGACAATTATGTTTACCATGTCAGTCACCTGGGTCTCCAACCACGTTGCTTTTCTACCACGCTTCTTCACTTTTACCGCGGTTTCCTCGGGGCTCTCGCTATCACCATCTTCAGGCTGCTTTCTGCGTTTTTTGTTGGGGACTTGTGGCTCCTTTTCCTCGCTGTCACTGCTTAAATATGAATCTTGATCATTCTGTTTCGATAGCGAAGATGTTTCATCTACGAAATTTGCCGAGATATATGCTTCTGGGCTACGAGGAGTGGATGTTCGTGTATAAATTCTTGCACAAGGAAGACAGTACCCAACTCGCTTTCCCGGTTCCCATCCCTCCGCCTCTTCATCCAGTTCAGCCACAGAACATTCGAAACGAACACATACAGGTTTGTCACATGAAATGCAACTGTATTTCGTTTTAGCATCGCATGACCAACAAGTCTGATTCAACGTTTTTCGGAAAAGGGCTCCAGCAGTCGCCATGTTTTCTATTTTCGCGGGACCTCTTCTCCCCGTACGCATGCTATGCACGTGAAAACTGTGAGCGTGGGCTCAAAATTAACCGGAGGAATAATTTATGTAGTCGAAAAATAATGTATGCATTTACTTTGATGCGACTGAAACGCGACGTATAAAAGTGACACGCATTTCAGACGTTTTATCCGTCTGGGGCACACGGATTAAACGTCTGGACGAATATAATTTAACAGGAGCAATTCAGTTCGTTTTACACGTCGCTTTACCGTCGAAGAAAATTGCTGGAATTAAATTCGTGTAAATTAAATTCGTCTCTAATGCGACGTATAAACAGGGCCTAAGATAGAACATTTCCAAAAGTAGACCTTTTGAGTTCACAAGATCCAAAAAGCTATGAAATCTGTTAGATGTACTTTTTTGGAAGGAACATGACCTCTGCGGGGCATGAGACAATAACGCGTTGAGTGAGCCAGCCGTTCATCTTCCTTTGTTAACCTTGGGCCGTGATGTTACTCACCTGTTTGTTAAAGTTGGTGCTGGTGGCAGGCTAAATTGAAAAAAAAATTGGACTAAGCAATGTTAGTGGATATGTCTGTTTAATCCTGAAGCACGTTATTTGTTGAATTTTTAAGTGAATCGATGTGTTAAATTTATTAAGAGCGCCTGTCTGTAAAAATCAGAAAAGTTCTAAATTTCGCAGCAAGGTTGGAAAATTCGATTCCTTTCATAATGTTAGACTTAAATCACTATATAGTTTTTTCGGTGAAGTATCTATTTATTTCAAAGAAAAATGCAAATAACGAAAATCCGTTAAAATCGTCATTTGAGGCGCTAAATTATTACACGGGTTTAGGGGCCTCGCGTGCAAAAAAAAGCCATTCCACCGCATTTAGAACACTCAAATCGTCTTTTACAATAACTAAATATCTGTTGGAATGATTTTGGGAAATATTGAGTCGTTCTGTTTATGCGAAATAATTTAATTTCGAAGACATACAATTCACTGCAGCAAAGTACTTCGTGAATAAAATTAATTTTCACCATGTGCGAAAACTTCAAACCGATTAAGCTTATGGTGATTATGTTAGAAGGATGGTCTATAGCTTCCTGTAAAAATCTCTTTGGGCAAATGATTAAGAGCGACGCGAGAGCTTTTCAAAATTCCGTAAAAAATGCAAATATTTGACCCCCAGCGGTAAACTTTGAAAATGCGGGTCAGACATAAATATTAGTCCGTGCACAAGTCTTAACCC
>NW_028145792.1:0-2500 GCF_977016875.1 Pavona decussata
AATAAATAAATAAATAAATAAATATTCATGCGCTTTTTACCATTCGTTAAAGGCTGCAGTCTGGTAGCCGAAAGCTTATGTTTTTCTAAAAACTTTCTAGCCTGAAAACGTTTTTTAGATTTTAAAAGATGTATAATCCTGGTTATTCGTCTATTTTTATTAGAATACTTACATCAAATTTTTTTAGCCCAAGGGAAGTTTTTTTTTTTACGATTTTTATTTACCTCATATGACACATAACCATGAAAATACAAAACTGAATGCAAGGCTGGCACTACGGCAAAGGGCAGATTTATTAAAGGGCAGATTTATTGGCCACTAATAAATCTGCCCTTTGCCGTAGTGCCAGCCTTGCATTCAGTTTTGTATTTTCACGTTCAAGTGACGCCTGACACGAGGTCTTTCACAAGAGAGATCCGGCAAAATTACCAGCAAATTTAATTCCTGCGTTGTGTGGACCTCTGCATTCAAAAGTTTTACATAACCATACTATAATAAATACAGTACAAACCCCTACTTACAATACTTACATTTATACAATGGTGAGCGTTATACTAACAATATACATAGTATATTTACAATTAATAATACCTTACAATATACTTGCAATTTGTTACAATATTAATAATATTTAAAGTGCTTGCAGTACTGGCTAAAGTTGTGCAAAACAGTTTTATACTCTTAGAAATAATAAGCTCAAACTTAAGTAAAATGCCAGAGAAGTGGGAAGGGAGGGGTGGGGGAGAGAGAAATTAGGAAAAGTTAATAGTAATTACATTTTCACACACATATAAAGAGGTTCCCATTTTCTGCTGTCCCCACTGTTTGATTCTAGCTCATACCTTGATTTCAGTAGATGCAGGCATTGCAAAAGGCTGGGAAGTTTTGCTTTTGTTTTAGCTAACCATATAGGATATCGCACTAACAGGAGAGTGAGTAATCTATTTGGAGTGCAAATTTTGAACTGTCCCGGGCGATAGTGTTTTCCATTGTAAAGTCTTCCGATATCAAATCAGCTTTCCTCAACCATTCGGCTACATCATCCCAAAAAGATGATGCTATGTCACATGACCAGAAAAGATGAATTTTAAAATGTTTTTGGTCAGTTTGCAAAACGTACAGTTAGTGTTGTCCTGTAACCCGATTTTACATAGACAATTATTAGTTGACATTCGTCTGTGCAAGGATTTGAAATGGAATTCGATAAAGTTAATGCTTTTGGTACAACGTCTAGCCAAACAGTAAGCAGACGTCCTGTTTATGTTTTTCTTGCTTGCGAGTTCACAGTTAATGAGCCATTTCTTTTGGCTGATGTCGGGGGTTTTGCTTTTAGTATTTACTAGTTTTTTGTAAGCGAGTAAGAGGGAGCTCTTTGGGTGTTTACCATCCTAGCGCGAAAACTGCCTTGCTCTTGGATAATGTCCCTTGAAATTTGCCAAGTGGATTTCCGTAAGCATTTAACGGCTGCTACAATCCCATAAAAACTGAGAGGGCGAACGTTTAGGCTGTACCTTAGACAAAAATCTTTCAGGGAAAGAAAAGTGTTATTATCATTTCCTAATAAATGTCTCACCTAAGTGACACCCTTTCCCAACAATCTTTGAAGAGAACGGGTTTATTACCAATCCTTATGAGAGAATTATACCATAACGGTTGATCTAAAAGTGTTCCTCGGACAAAATTTATTTGATTTTCAAAATTAATTTCTCCCCAGATTTCTAGTATTTCTCTGAAAAAAGCATTCGAAACTTTGGTTATCTCCATGGTGTCTCTAGTATTGAGGTTAGAGGTAGAATATTTTAACCGCTGCAATTTTTACGTACATCAACAAAGAAAAGTTTCGATTTCCCGTTATTATTGGTATCCAAGTATTTCCGCGGCCTGTGATGATCATGATAATAATAATAATAATAATAATAATAATAATAATAATAATAATAATAATAATGATGATAATAATAATAATAATAATAATAATAATAATATTGACGATAATGATGATGATGATGATGATGATCATCATCATCATCATCATTTAAATGAATACGATCTGATGGAAGGAGGACAACGAGGCGCGAGAGAACAGAGTAGTGGCATCATTGACAATCTGCTCATCGATCGCATGGTGTGCCAAGATTGCCAGAGAGGCCGAAGGAATCTAAGCATGGGGTGGACAGATGTACGAAAAGCGTACGACTCCATAGACCATTACTGGCCCAGAGAAATGTTTTCTTTGCATCAGTTTCCAAAGTGGATCGGGAATCTGATTAATAGACTCATAGCCAAGTGGAATACCAGGATAACAGTGAGAACAAAGCAAGGTTTGGAAACCTCTGAACGAATAATGTTCTGTAAGGGACTCCCCCAGGGAAACGCCCTTTGACCCAAGCTGAATCCCATTGCCTGGGAACTGCGAGCAACTGAGAGCTATAGACTATCCAAGCCCATAGGCGCCAAGATTAGCGATTTTTTGTATGTTGACGTTCTGAAAGTCTACGTG